>NC_141044.1:27840000-28140000 GCF_052040795.2 Danio rerio
GAAACAGGAGGGTCCTTCCATGATTCCAAGCCTAGGAACGGAAGGCCGTTTTGATCTAGCATGACTAGCCATCTGCTACACAGGGCTGGCTGCATTAGCTTCTCCACAACTCAAGTTTATAATGCGTAACTGGATTTCATTTTAGCTGAACTAATTAATTCCTGTAACAGGTGGATATATATATTTGTTTTAGGTATGAATGAACTATTAGAAAAATAAAAAAATAAATACATACAAAATTATTAATTTGATCTTTTAAAATGTAATCATTAATTTCTCTTTAGCTTAGTCCCTTTATTCATCAGGGGTCATCACAGCGAAAGGAATCACCAACATATCCAGTATATGTTTTACACAGTGGATGCCCTTTCAGCTGCAACCTAGTACTGGGAAACATCCATACACACTCATTCACACTCATACACTACTGCCAATTGACCCAGCCAGCGACTTTCTTACTGTGAGACACTACCTACTGCGCCATTGCATCGCCCACATATTGATACAGATGTTGATGATTGAACAAGCAGTTAAGTAATTTTATTTTTAAAAGTAAATCTCATGTGTTGTTTGGCTCATACAGTCCTCATACAGTATGTGGCACACTGGACTATTGTGGTGCACTCACCCTCCTCTCCACAAACACAGGCAGATCTGTCTACAGTGGAGAGGCTCTTTTGTCAGTCATCTGCTGATGCCAACTGACAATACGTGGCAGCGCTGTCAGGTGAAGCAAAGCAAAGCGCGATGGAGCAACTCGTCTGCTCTCGCTCCTGCACACAGGTCACAGCGGCTGAGGCGACACCTGTCACTCACAGCTCCAGACCCAACGCCACATGCTTTTACTTCACAAAGAGCTGCACAGCCTGTCAGATCGGCAACACAGCACTGGAAGTTTCAAATGGCCAGCTTTTAGTCAGTTAAATCTTCAGTCCAGCACAGTGGCACAAGTGGAATCTTTTATGTTCTATTTCATTAGGAAGAACAAACTACATTATTTTAAAAAGACAGAATATTGTGACCCAAGATAGTGGAGATAGTGGACTTTAGTACTGCTAAATGTAAAGGGTTGTAAAGGGTTAGGTCACAAAAAATAAAAATACTGTAATTAATTATTTACCCTCATGTCATTACAATCCATCAAAATAATTGTTTGTCTCAGGAACACAAATTTTAATTTTAAAGTCCACAAAAAGAACCAAAAACATTATCAAAATATCCCACGTGACTTCAGTGGTTTAGCAGTAAGCATATGAAGCGCCAAAAAGGAGAGAGGTTGGGCGGGTCAATCGGTGCTTTTGAAAACACTATTGGTTGGCTTCAGGAAATGAGGGTGGGTCAGTCAGTCAGTCTGTAATGATCTGAGTGGGGATCGAACCTGGGTCTACGGTGTGGTTAGCAGTAGTTCTTACTAGATAAGCTAGGTCCGCAACTGGTGGCCCAACAGCAAAGGAGGAATAAAGTTAGTCCACAACGTATGAATTTTAAAAAAATTATAGTGTCTTTACTGAAGTGAATTTGACAAAAAAAAGAGATAATATCTCTCAACAGACAGGGTTCAAAAAGTACAACAAAAATAGGAAAGCCGAGCTTCCTAAAAATACATACAAAATAAAATAGACACGAGGGTCTCATAACAATCAAACAGCAAAATAGCAAGCAAAAAAGTCTTGAGAACAAGCAAAAAGTCTTGAGAACAACTTAACTGGAAACTGGACGAGGCAGCAAGAGGTTGGGTTCAGGACAGAACATAGAGCAGGATACAAAGCAGTCTTATATAGAGCAAAGAACAGGTGGTGGTGATTACGCTGATTACAGGAGAGTTTAGAGGAACAAGAGTCACTACTGCCATCTAATGTTGAGGAGTGTAGGGCAATATGTGCGCCCCCTGGTGGGTTGGAGGATGTGATAAAGTGCTGAGATATTACACAGTCAGTCGGTCAGTCGGACAATGTCTTGGATAAAAAGTTAATAGTGTGTGTGTGTGGGGGGGGGGGGGCATTTATGTAATACAAGCATGCGAATCTTGTTGCTTGCGTGTTGATTTCCTCTGTAGTGCACAAAACTTACTGCACGCTCAAAAGAAGAGGATTAAAAACGTATTCTGAATTCTGGCTTTTTTTTAAAGCAGAAGATCTTCTATTGTTTTCGGATGGTAGACAAGCGTCATTTTATTTCCAATCAGCATGAAATATAGGGCAGGCTCAAATTAAACACTTCATTTGCCGATGCAATATAGGTTGTGTGAGATTACTTATGAATCAAGATGATTTAACCCAATCACAGAGTCCCAAAGTCAACATTAGCATCAGTATTGCCTGCGTCTCCCCTCCTCTTTTAATATCTATCTGGCATAATTCTGGAATGAAGGACAGCATTGGTTGTCTAGTAACTCTTCTTAAGTATATCAGTCCGTCACTTTTCTGTGATCATCATAACCGCAGTAATATTTCTTAATGTCTGCTTTCCTACTCCAGTGCACAGTGACATTTAGCATGTGCTTTGAAATTCCAAACAATAGTTTAAAGAGGTTTCAAATGATGTATAATGAGATAAACATAATATTAATGACATTTATTTTTAGGGTATTTTTAATACATCTGTTTAATAATTCATTCATTCATTCATTCATTTTTCTTTAGCTTGATCACTTTATTCATCAGGGGTCGCCACAACGGAATGAGCCGCCAACTTAACCAGCATATGTTATACACAACGGAAGCCCTTCCAGCTGCAACCCAGTACTGTTAAACATCCATACACACACATACACTACAGGCAATTTAGTTTATTCAACTCACTATACCGCATGTCTTTGGATTAGGGGAAAAACCTATGAGAACACAGGGGGAACATGCAAACTCCACATAGAAATGTCAACTGACCCAGCCAGGACTCGAACTAGCGACCCTCTTGCTATGAGGCAACAGTGCTAACCACTGAGCCACCGTGTCGCCCCTGTATAATCATAATAAAAGATATAATAAAAATACTATATAATAATCATTTATGTCAGCAACATAATCAAGATTACTTTTAGGATTACTTTTAGGATTACTTTTAGATTACTTTTGAATTTAATCTAATTGAACTTACATTTACAATGACATTGTAGTATTTTTATGTTTTTTAAGAAAATGTATAAAGAGAAATTAATAAGATTAATTAATTAATCTTAATTAATTAATAATAATAGAACCAATAAATTATGAATAATTATATGCCCTTGTGTAAATAATAGAGATGCTCCGATAAGGATTTTCGTAACCGATACTGAATACCTATTCCTTCACTGCAAAAAAAATATTTTCTTACTTATAAAAAAAAATATATATATAATATAAAAATAATATGCCAAAATTAAGGAAGTTTTTCATTAAATCAAGCCAAATCTTGCTTGTCTAGAAAATGCTTCTTGATTTAAGAACTTTTAGATATTTGGACTAGAAACAAGGCAGTGTTGACATGGTGATCGGCCGATACCGAGTACCGATTTTGATGCTTCAAGCTTTATAATGCATTAAGCACATTTTCCCTCTAAGTATTCCCTCTGGAGATCTTTACCTAAGAGATTAAAAGATGTTCCATATAATCCCTTAAACATCTCACTTATAGCCATTTAGTGTGGACATGTCAGAAGTAGCTTTACGGAAAATAATAGATAAAATTGTCCAAAAAACCCAGAACTTTCAGTTTTTATATACGTAAAAAGGTATAACTTTACAATAAGGTTCATTAGTTAATGCATTCACTAACATAAACTAATCATGAACAACACTTGTACAGCAATTATTAATTATAATCGAACATTTACTAATGCATTAGTAACATTTAAGTCCATGCTTGTTAACATTAGTTAATGCACTACGAGTTAACAAGGAACAACTGTATTTTCATTAACTAAAGTTTATTAACATAAATAAATACTGTAGTAAATGTATTGTTCAATGTTTGTTCATGTTAATGTTAAAGTGTGACCCTTTAAAAAAAACTTTTATAAAACTAGCACATCTGTGACCGCCGCTTCAATGCTCCGGACAGCCTCACAGCAGCTCGATCGCTCGATGAGAGAGACATGGATGTGCACTAGAGATATATTTACTGTGTTTTTCATCTAACCTAACAAATGTAAAGCTTAGAACATCATCCTGCCTCTGAAAATCTGTTCTCTTGCTAATTCACTCTCATCTCCATGACTTCCGGGGCATTTTATCTATTTTAAAACAACTGTAATTGGTTCATGAGATCGGCCAGAATGGTGAGTACCAATTGAGTCATAAAATGTGATTATTGGCAGATTTTGATCTCCAGCCGATCGATAATGCAATAAATAAAATAATATATTTTTTTAAAACAATGCCTTTTAAAATGTTATATATTAAAATATATAAAATTATAAATTTATATTAAACGTTGTTAACATGGTGAAATAATAAACATTTTTGTATATTGTAACATGTACTTTGTTCTATTTTTCTACTTAAAATCTCAGCTTTACACTTCAGAGTGTGTATGAAATATTTTTAATTAATTAATGCAAAAATATCTTGTTTTCACTTGGCTTTGTGCTTCATAATCAATAAATGCAGCTAGAAAAATCGTAATAGGCATTTTAATGGCAGATATTATAAGAGCCTTCCCTATGTAGTGTGACAATATGCCTGTATTTTTAATAGCAAAATAAAAAAAATAGAAATGAATAAATACAGGTTTCTTTTGCCAAGATTTAAACGTATGTGCCTAAATAAAAACGTACATCTTATAAACCAACCCTGAAAAAAAAAATTTACTTGCGAAAAACGTATGCAACTAGCCCAGAGCTAAGTGATTAAGATGCATTTTGTTGCCAAATGTGCGGTGAGAAAAACCCACATTTTGAAAATGGCACGGCGGCGCTTTAGCTGCCACTTACAGAGACACAATTAGCAGCGAGCGCAGGCTGACATGAGGGGAGCGAAATGTCACAGTCTACACTCACACTGCTGTCTGTGTCATGTTGAAGAAGAGGATGTGGAAATGCAACCTGACAGCCAAAACAAACAGGTGACCTCTGCAGTCACCGCTCACAATGATCATCATGCAAACCAGACTCGTTAGCGTTAACTAGAGTTGCTTTCATTCGCTCATGACAGAGGAAGAAAAAATTAATCAGAAACTGATCTCACAGAGGTGAGATAGATCAAGTAAAAAGTCCTGAATCTGGGGGGAGGTAGGGCTGTGCAATATTACAATATATATTGTTTTGATGAAATAAAGTCTATCGTTTCATATGGACCCACATTTAACAGTCATTAGCAACTTAAATCCTTGAAAGTTTTTAATATTTAGATTTTTAAAGACGTATTTTTGGATGCGTATGACATCCAACGTATGACTTGGACGTGTATTTAGATGCGTATGACATTTAGATGCATTTCTGTATGTATGATATCATCTTTGCTTCAAATTACAAAAAACAAATTACCGCTTGTGCGAGGCGTTTCTAATGCAGCGTCTGTGAGACATGACAGTAAATTTGGTGTTCTTCTCTCCTCTGGCTGCCGTCATCAGTGTCACACAATTTTTTTCATTTTTCTGAAAGTCTTGATAACAAACATCGGGCGTGTTTCTTTTATTAATTGAGCAAATAAGATTGTAAAAAAATCTATATGTATTTGTTGTATTCTCCCATTTACTGCGCTCTAAGTTTTCACAACCATGATGACTCCCCCTACTGAGAAACCCAGAAATGTGAAAGAGTCTGTTGTCTCTATTGTTTTTTTTGTGGAGTCACAAAATAATAATTTTAGGGTGATACACTGTAAAAAAATGCTGGGGTTCCACACAATTCTTTCATGTTGTCCTAACACAAATCGATTTAATTAACGTCATAATTTTAGTCAAATTTAAGTGGATTGAACATGAAGTTGTCCCCCAAAAAACTGAATAATTGTGTTAGGCTGATTCTAAGTAAATGGACTGAACATGTAGCAAAAATATATATACTTTAAGTCAAACAACTTTATTTATATCATATTATTTAGGGCTCCACGGTATGTCGTTTTAGCATTGATATCAAAATGTGCAGTTGAATTTAATAAATTCCAGACAAGTGAGGAGATTATGTCCAACAGTATTTATATCATTCATTGTTATTATGTCCATTTTACAAAACAAATTTTTATTCATCAATCTATTTTAAAGACATTTTGTGATACAAGATGTTTATTCATCATTTTTCATTAACAGTCTCATTTTTGTCTTCAACTACAGTAGCAGTACTTGATTACTTTGATTACAGCAGAATACTGCAAATTCCTAGTATGAAATAAGTTTTGAAATTACTCGCAATACAGTGCATATTACAGTAGTGAACTGTAAAAATATATGTGCGATTTTACTAGGCGTTTTAAGTAAACTGTAAATAACTGCAGTAAATAACTGTAAAACTGCGGTAAAGACTGCTGTTAGTTTTTATTTTTATTTGTTTTCTAGTTTCACAGCTCTTTTTTTCACTTATTAGTTTTGATTACTGTCTTATTATTCCTGTCCCATTTCTCTGATGTATTTAAGCTATAGTGTATTTAATGTTTCAGTTAGTTTTGTTGATTGTTGGTTGTGGGGCTAATTTCCTTCATCTATTTTTGTTAAAAGTTAAAAGATCTGTTAAATACTGAAGTTGTATCCGCTTTTGCCTATCCTTTTCCGTCATCATGTTACAACATCATGATGGTGATGGGGTTGTTTATCATCTATGTTAATATTGTTATTGTCAACGCACAAGCTGTTATCATTGATGTTGTCTTTAACTTTGCAAAAATATAAAAGCAGCCTTTTTGAATGCAGTTAGAATGACCATCTAATTCCATTTTATTTATATTATTCATTCATTTTCTTTTTGGCTTAGTCCCATTATTAATCTGGGGTTGCCACAGTGGAACGAACTGCCAACTTATACAGCACATACAGTATTTTACGCACTGATGCCCTTCCAGCCGCAACCCATCACTTGGAAACATCCATATACATTCATTGACACACACACACACACACACACACACACACACACACACTCTCATACACTATGGTCAATATTAGCATGCCCAATTCACCTATAACACATGGACTTGTGGGGGCAAACCGGAGCACCCGGAGAAAACCAGCCTGATCTCACGAGAAAACGTAAGTATTTTACGTTTTGCCAGTTTAGTGGCTAATTCGTACGAATTCGTACGAGTTCAGTCGTACGAAATGGTACGATTTTAAAAAGGAGGTGTGGCACCTGACCCCACCCCTAACCCCAACCGTCATTGGGGGATAAGCAAATCGTACTAAATTGTACGAATTAGATCGTACGAATTCATACGAATTAGCCACTAAATGAAAAAGTTATGAATTGCCGTGAGATTGTGTTGGAGAAAACACACGCGAACATGGGAAGAATTTGCAAACTCCTCACAGAAAAGCCAACTGACCCAGCCGGGGCTCGAACCAGCAACCTTCTTGCTGTGAGGCGAACGTGCTACCCACGGCACCAACGTGTTGCCTTTAGTTATATTAGTTAATTAATTAATAATAATTAAAAAAAATAATAATAATAATCAATGTCATCATCAATATGATTTAAGGCAGGTATACACAGTCAGGACTCAGATGGTCCGAAGATTGCATGTTCATGTACACGTGACAAGTAAGTTTTTGAGAAAATTATTCAAATGCAGAGATTTTTAACACAATTTTAGGATCTGACAAATTCTGAAACAATCACATACAAACATGGACAGAGTAAGACATGCTTTCATTGCTTTTGGAGCCTCATTCTCATCACAAGAGCTTAAAGTTTCTGTAAAATCAATTTAAAATGTTTATTTTGTTAGCCCGCATCTACTGGAAAAAAAATTCTCTTTTTGTAATCTTGAATCAAAATCTGAACATCTGCTTCCGCATTTGTTGTGGTGGTTCGTCTCTTTGAATCCATTTAAATAATGATTCTTTTCGAATGAATCATTTGAATAAGCAATTCAATGAATTACTCGTTAAAACAGTGATTGTCGCCTCCTACTGGTGATTTTCCAATCAAATTTATTTTTCCATACCAGGTCTAAACCAGTCAAAGTACCAGCCCAAAAATTATCATCGAGATTTTTTGTCAATATCGCACAACCCTACTCAAGACAATGTCTCTCCAAGGCTGAAGTGGTGAATTAAAGTCATAAAAAAAATCTCTCTTGATTTTAATGGAGCTTAAGGTTTCAATTAGCTTAATTGATGTAATTACAGTCTTCAGTGCACATATTTAACATTTGTAAAAATGTTTAACAGTGGATGATTGAGAATGTAGAGGGACAACCCCATAAAACAAGGTGCTGCAGAGAGTACAATGGACAATTTCCAATGAATCAAATAAGAGCACCAATTAACTAAAGTGAGGACTCAATGAGAGCTGCTGGGTAAAAGGACAAAAGAGCATTTCAGAAGTGGACAACTCTTCACATAAAAGTTAAAGAGGACATGCTTTATCGTGAAGAGATAGGATATGCAGATTCTGATCTTCTTTGTTAATCAAAGTACTGTTTAAATATATTTTATGATTTTGTAGGCCTGAAAGTATTTGAAAACTTTGTCTACTCTTAAAATATTTCAATATCATTGTATTAAATGCAATACAAATTATAGTAATATAAAAAATTAAACCACTATAAGCTTTTAATGAATATACACCTACCAACCACTTTATTAGGCACTGTAAACTGCTCGTTAATGCAAATATCTAATCAGCCAATCACATGGCAGCAACTCAATGCATTTAGGCATGTAGACATGGTCAAGACAATCTGCTGCAGTTTAAACCGAGCATCAGAATGGGGAAGAAAGTTGATTTAAATGACTTTGAAGCTGGCATGGTTGTTGGTGCCAAACGGGCTGGTCCAACTATTTCAGAAACTGCTGATCTACTGGGATTTTCATGCACAGCCATCTCTAGGTTTTATAGAGAATTGTCTGAAAAAGAGAAAAGAAAATCCAGTGAATGGAAGGTCTGTGGGCACAAATGCACAGACTGGTTCCAGCTAACGAAAAGGCAACAGTAATTCAAATAACCACTCATTACAACAGGTATGCAGAAGAGCATCTCTGAAAGCACAAAGCGCAAATCATCTCAGACTGGTTTCCTGAACATGACAATGAGTTCACTTTACTCAAATGGCCTCCACAGTCACCAGATCGAAATCCAATAGAGCATCTTTGGGATGTGGTGGAATGGGAGATTGGCATCATAGATGTGCAACTGACAAATCTGCAGCAACTGCATGATGCCATCATGTCAACATGGACCAACATCTCTGAGGAATATTTCCAGTGCCTAGTTGAATCTATGCCATAATGGATTAAGGCAGTTCTGAACGCAAAAGTGGGTCCAACCCAGTACTAGTAAGGTGTACCTAATAAAGTCTGTGAGTGTATGACAGGCAGTGCTGTTTTCGTGATACATTCAACAGATATATTATATTTTATACAACAGCTCTGTCTGGTTCTCGAATCTGATTGGCTCATAGCCGTGAGACATTTAAGTAATATCAGCATCCATACAGCCTCTTTACCCTTTGTGTATTACTCCGCCTGCATACAGCCAGCAACAGACACTACAGTTTGACAAATATAACTGCTGTTAGACAACAAAATGTACTATTGAGGCTTTTTTAGTCGAGAAAGTAGTTGTTTAGATTGCAACTATGCAGTTTATTTGCAAGAATAGTGTATTTTAAAATATTTACAATTTCTGAGAGAACTCGTCGGCGGCCAATAAACTGCCATACTGAGTAGACCAAAGACGGTTGACGTTTTCTATCCACAAGATGGCGCCAGAACTGCATAATAAGCCCTAACGCTTAGAAGTTTATAACAGTC
Source organism: Danio rerio (assembly GCF_052040795.2). Classification (NCBI taxonomy): domain Eukaryota; kingdom Metazoa; phylum Chordata; class Actinopteri; order Cypriniformes; family Danionidae; genus Danio; species Danio rerio. Next base: position 27,849,886 of record NC_141044.1, read on the forward strand.
TGACTTCTCTCTGTATCAGATCAAATTATAAATAAACTGGTATGCATACCTACCAACATTCCTGTTTTTCCAGGGAATATCCCGTATTTTATATCAATCTCTCGCAACCATCCTGTTTTTTATTCCTTCCGAAAAACTCCCATAATTTCACCCACCCCCCTCTTTGGTACAGTCTGCAAACACCCCCGGGTTGCCAACTTTGGTACAGTCTTATTGTAATGGCCACCCAAAACCTGCTGCATCCAATCCCGGTTCTCAGCAGTGTTATTCACTACCCCCAACCCCACCACCCCCTTCTCCAACCCCCCCTCGGCCTCTGGCCTCGTGCCAAAGCACGCCTCCCGCCAGTGTTGATATACAGCCGTATCGCACTGCTACTCGAGTGATATTGCTCATATATTATATTATATTATATTATATTATATTATATTATATTATATTATATTATATTATATTATATTATATTATAGTAAAATTTAACAGTCACATGTCTGTACTAAAACTTGTATAAAACAAAATATAACTATTAATATATGAATATTTTATTTATAACGCATTCAAAGGCATGTATGTGTGAAATATTTTACATGTCCGGGTTAATGTATTTGTACATTTATAAATTATTATACTCAAAGAAAATAAGTATTTCCCTGTGTATTCATTTATATCAAATTTTATGAATGCAACACAAATGTTGTGGCCTCGAGACGAGATATGACAAATCCAATCAAGAGAAATATTTGATTGGCTTTTGCCTGGATTTAACAGATGGTGTTTCCATTTTGAACTTTTTTGCAGCAGAGCAGAAAAAAAGAGCTTGGAAAGTCAGGCTGTTTTTCTCACATCACTGACACGAGCTGTGGCTTAGATGAGGAAGACGTGTGAAATAATTCTCCCTCGCAAATTTGCTCACCAAGAGACGGCGAGCCAAAGCTACAGACCAGGCTGGAAAATTATTCACCATCTCCCAAACCAGACGCATTAGCTGATCAGTACTCCATTTACTCAATTCACACCATTTATCGGAGCAAACCGTGCAAATGTACAAACCAATGAGACATGTTTACATTTATACATTCAGAACAGCATATTGGTAATTAAATAATTTTACTCCAGTAAATAGTATGTGTGCTTGTATAGTATGGCATTTTATTTCTGAATGACCTGCAACAATTTCCAAATTGTGGATTGTCCATGTGATGAATAAACCTCAAGTAATACCAAGCACATTCCTTTTCTATTAATTATTGGATCATTTATTTTTACATAGATAGATAGATAGACAGACAGAGATATTTTTTTATATAAATATAAAATTTAAATGTAAATAATATATAATATTGAATCATATGGGCGAAGTAGTGGCGCAGTAGGTAGTGCTGTTGCCTTACCGCAAGAAGGTCGCTGGTTCGATCCTCAGCTCAGTTGGCGTTTCTGTGTGGAGTTTGCATGTTCTCCCTGCATTCACATGGGTTTCCTCTGGGTATTCCGGTTTCTCCCAAAGTCCAAAGACATGCGGTACAGGTGAATTGGGTAGGCTAAATTGTCTGTAGTGTATCAGTGTGTGTGAATGAGTGTTTGTGAATGTTTCCCTGACATGGGTCGCGGCTGGAAGGGTATCCGATGCGTAAAAACGTGCTGGATAAGTTGGCGGTTCATTCCGCTGTGGTGACCCCAGATTAATAAAGGAACAAAGCCGACAAGAAAATGAATTAATTAAATCATATTATATCATATATACGTTTAATTTAGACATGTACACAATTTTAGGCGACTTTTTCTTTTAATACACAGTACAATACAAAATATGACCATGACTATTTTACAATTTATCTGTGATAATCTTTTTTTGACTATTATTACATTTTATTAGAATAATAATTAATGTAATTCTATAATAACAAAATATTATTTATAATTATGCAAATATATAATTTTATTTCATTTTGTTAATTACAATATAACTATATAATATGCATTTTTTTGACAAACTTTTGGGCTAGGACACACCAAGCCAACAGTCATCCACTGATTTTATGTGGCTGCCATTTTAAAAGCGAAAGCAAGGGGGGAAGAAACCCGGAAGCATCGCCTGGAGTTACACAGGAACGTTGTCTATGATGGCATATTGCTGTGTACCTGGTTGTATATCGTATCAGTGAAAAGAACTTGAATGTTATCATTTCCAAGTGAACCAAAGGTCCATTCTGAATAGATAATGAAAATAAAAAAGGATATCAGAACTCATTTTCAGCTAAGTTAAGGCAAATGGCACTAGTTAACTAATGCTATCTCTCCAAAATACACGTTTTAGATGCCATTTATCAAACTCAAGTTAATGAACTGATTCTTTCACTATATTAGACTTATCACGATACTGAATTTCGGCACTGAAATAAAAAGAAAAAACATCCATTTCCCGCTAACATTTAAGCACTGTTGATGCACTGTTCATGAACACGCTTAAATATTGGCGGGAAATTGACAATTTTTACATTTCTGTATCGTGACAACACTATTACAGACAACACGAGAGTGTGCTCAAAACATTTTACACAGGACTGCATTGTTTTATCACTCACCAGGTTACATAGGCTGAAGCAGGTGTTTACCCCAACGTTGTTTACCTGGTACCATGAACTGAAACCTAGGAGAACACTTAAGCTTTACTACTCTTAAAGAGATTGTGATTTTGTTTGATGCCTAATATGCTTTTAATTGTTTAAATGAAACTTAACTGAATGCTAATAAAGTGATGTTTACACCACATCTGCACTTTGAAAACGCGGCAACAGCTGGAGGTTTGTAGTCCACAGCATGTTGTTGCAATGTTTACAATGCTGGTCCTCTACTTCCGGATTTTTTCCCACCATAGCCTGACTTTCGCTTTTAAAATGGTGGGCACATAATATAAGCGTATTGGCCATTATCAAGTCACCGATAAGTTGGTTATAGTTCCACATGATGGCTATCGTCAGAATAATGTCAGACTGAGTTGGCCCACATTGGCCAACGATTGAAGAGAGCTCTCCCATTGGTTATTTGTCAACAAATCAGAGCACGAGAAAAAAAAACTACAGTGATGAAACCAAGTAAACACTTCAAGTAAAGAAGGAACACAAAGAAGCCAGCTGTAATTTCACTACATTTCTCAAATATTTCCAAACGATATAGATTATAGATCATATGGATTGTGCGACATATTTTGCATGAGGGAATTCCTCCATGGTAAGTGACAATTACTGTGGTAATGGTCCTCAATCCTGCTTTGTTCACAGTTCAGAATATTTCATCTTCTGATTTTCCTTTGTGGAATGAGAAAATGGATTACTGCCCCCTGCAGGTGCATATAACACGTTATCTAACACAGGCACAGAACACACTCTCATTTCCGTCCATTGGTTCTGTTCATGTGCAGCTTGGACCAGACAAGAGCCAACGACACAGTTGGTTTTCATTGGCACTTGTTGTTTAGCAAGAGTTTGATGTGTTTGATGGATGTCATTGATCATTTTTCCCGCAATTGACAGCAAGAATGAACGTAGAAGCGTTGTCTGATTGACAAGCAGCACATACAGTACATGTGTTCAAAAGAATCTAAAACGTCAAATGGGACGAATTTATGTCGCATTTTCTAAAGAAGCCTGATACTATCTGTAGTTAGCTTTTCGCTTGTATAGTGGCAAAACGCTTTTTTCCGGACATTACATATTTGTATATATGTACATTACTGTCAGACGTTTTATTCAAGAACATTAGAGCTGGTTTCAGTTCTTAGTTGTTTTATTTTCATTTTATTAAAAATATATTTATTTGTTATTAAATCTCATTTTGTTATTTAACCTGTTATTTTTACGGAGTCAAGCTGCTTGTTAATTTGCCATATGAAGAATAGGAAATAATTTATTTTTGGCATGCTGGTTTATGTGAAATCGTGAATATAGGTCTATATTATCATCTTCCAATTTTAAAATTATTACTTTTTTGCTTTGAGTAGGTTATTCAGTTCATAAGATCAGTTTAAACTTTTATAATTTTTTTTTTATAAAATTAATTGTTTACTGTATAAAAATTTTACATTTTGAAATGTTTTATATTTATCGGCTAGTATATCATCAGCCTCCAAATCTTAAGAGTTATCTGTTATCGATATCTGCCAAAAATTCCATATCGGTGCATCCCTAAAAGATATATTAGGAGTGGGGTCAGCCTGGCCACAGCGAGAAGTGGCGATATTGAGGAAAGCCTCAGGGGCCGATTACACGAACGCAAATTTCACTTCTGAAAACACGATGTGCAACGTGCTACTCCACATAACTCGAAACAGCAACAAGTCTCTCCTCCATCTTTAAAAGTCATCTTGGCAACACAAACACTGCTGTTGCCTCAAGGAAAACCCCCCCTCTGCTTTCATTTGATTGGAGATTTATATGGCGTGCTTCTTCCGCTCAGAGCTTACTTTTTTCAACATCAGGCACACAGCGCGCAACAGCAAAAATGCAAGGCGCAGCAGGCAGTTAAAATGCAAGGTGTGCATAGCACATAAATGGCACGCAAAGTGCTCTCGGTCACTATAGTAAACCACTAAAAAATTTAATGTTTGGTGGGAAGCACCTGGAGAAAACCCACACGAACACTGGAAGAACATGCAAACTCCACATGGAAATGCCAACTGACCCAGCCAAGGCTCAAACCAGCAACCTTCTTGCAGTGAGGTGATCGTACCCACTGCACCACCGTGAGGCCCCTGAAGACTTATAATAAAATAACAATAAAAAATGATTTGTAAATCATTTTGTTACTAAATGTTGTATTTTATTTGTGACAATTAAACCACATCTTGTCAACAAACTGTCAATCTTTGACCACCATTTCTGTCAAACCATATCAACACTTTTTATTTTTTTTACCAAAGACTTTAACACCTCTCATCGTTTACAAATGAACAATAGACTGTAAAAAAAAAAGAAGGAACGCGCATGCTGCCATGTTTACCTTCATAATAAACCGCAGTTGTTTGTTTTGGATTAGGATGGCTCACTTGCACGCATGTGCAGGATGCTGACAGCTGAAGAAGAAGAGGGAGGAACAGCATGGCGGCAGCGAAGATTGGAGATCATGAGGGAGGCCTAAGAGGTCTCCACTCCTTCTTGCACTGAGATAAAGACTCATATTTACATCTGATACAAACATGCCATGATAAAAAAAAATAATTACATTTAGTATTTGATTAGTGATAATTAAAGCACAGCTTGAAAACCAACTCATCACGGCAACATTTGGACGTCAACGTTTCCATGGCAACCGATATCAACACTTTTTTTAACCGGTCTTCAACAGCTCTCATCGTTTGTAAACAAAAATAAAGCTCATGAATGCGCGCGCGCTCCCGTGTTTACATTCATATTAAACCGCGGTTGTTTGTTTTTTATTAGCATGGCTCACTCGCGCGCGCACGCAGGATGCTGACAGCTGAAGAAGACTGTATTTGGGGAGGAACAGCATGGCGGCAGCGAGGAGTGGAGATCCTGAGGGAGGCCTAATGGTTCCACTCCTTCCTGCACAGAGATAAAGACTCATAATAAGCGTGTATACCCACCATCTGGCTCTGTGCATGTGGTCCTTATGGAAGAGAAAGCAGTGCAATCTGTAAACGATCAGGAGCCATAGCACTTCCCCCAGAGAGAGCGCCATGCAATCAAGGTGACAGATGGCATCGCGACTGCTGTGGCCGCGCGGAGGAGATCAAAATCACCTTCAATAAACTCTGACTAGAACGGGCACGGGCCGCTCCAAAAGTCAGTTTGTCAGTCAAACTGTGGCAGCTTGCTGCATCGGGGGGTGAGATGCGCTGACCGCCGCCCCGCGTTTCCAGATTTTTCTGCTTTTTTCCGTCTGACTGCTTTTGAACCGGGATCTGTCTCTGGTTGTGCGCCCGACGTGGGCGAGACGCGTCCTTTGTGTTTGGGGGAGGACATTTATTAGAGACATGATGGTGTCGCAGAAATGGGGCAAAGAGTGCTGCTGGTGCGTATGGGGTCAGCCAGGAAAACATTTAGTTGGAAATCAGATTATGTTAAGAATGCTGGAAAGTTTTATTTGGTAGTAAACTGTAGAAATAAGCATCAATAAATGGCAAATGATATTTTGAAGTAGAAAGACATTTGCTTTTGTAAAACATGAGCCAATTATCTTTTATGTAAAATTATTTTTTGTAAATGTACCCATTTTGAAGTGTAACTGAATTCTACAGTATTTTTGCTGTACAGGATGCACATTGTCACATGTTCTACACAGTAAATGCAGTTATATACAGTAAATAGATATTGCTATTTTTTTAAAGTACATTCTTTCGGTTGTTTTTAAAAAAGAAAGATTAAAAATGTATATTTTTATAAAATTCTATTTTCTATAAATATATAAATTTTATAAATATATTTTTACATGTGATTTGTTATTATTAATGCAGAAATAAAGTTTGCACTGCACACTCCTGGTTTTTAATATTTTTTTTTTGGTCCATTAATCTAGTTAATAATATCCTTCAGAAGGTCATGATTTGCTCTCATTACATAATTACTTTATATAGCTTTATTTTACATTCTGGCAGATACAAACAGACTTTTCGACACAATGCCTTCCTCATCTTTTCACTCCACCCTTTTATCTCACAGTCAATCACATTACATCATTAGTTAAAAATGATCTCGCTTTTGTATCATTACACTGCTATTAACCACAAAAAATATTTACTTCACCTTTAAAAGCATTCTCTTCTTTGTACATAATAATAACATATCAATTATCATCATTCACTCATTCATGTCTACGTCAATACAAGGAAATACTGACAGTCCAACATTAAAAACACATTTTCATCTCATTATTTGTATCATTATATACTCAAAATTCATGATTTACAATATGATAGATAAATTCCTCATTTATTACACTTGGTGTAAGTGATTTTAATTTATGAATCTAGAACGCTTCTCTTTGTAATAATCTTTTATTTAGATTACCTCCTCTATGTGACTCAAATACCTCCTCAATTCCTATACATTCTACTTATGTAACGTCATGTCCAAAATCCATAAAGCAGGGTTTCTGAGGGTTTTACAGAGTTAAATTTAAGACGTTTTAAGGCATTTTTAAGACCATTATGAATTAAATTTTAGACCCATAAAGCGCTAAAGGCTAAGGAATTTTTCAAATGGCCCAGATGGAAAATATTTTTATTTTCCCTATCAAATTTTTTTTTTAGAATTTAATACATTTTATAATACAATAAATAGATTAAAATATTAATCTATAATTAAATAGATTAGTCGGTGTTATTGGCTGTAAATACAAGGATTACCTTTAAACTAATGTTATTGGCAGGACAATAATTGAACCATTATGATAAATAAAGTTGAAAAAACCCTTTTTAAATAAAAAATTAAAATTTATTTATTGAGATGGATTGTTGGTGATTTTTCATGTATAGGTACTCGATCTGGCCAAAACCCATACAAAGGAAAATTAAGACCTGTTTAAAAAAAAATTTTGAAAAAAGATTTAAGACCTACACAATATTTCAGTCAATTTAAGACTTTTAGGCCTAAAATTTTGTTTTTGAGATTTAAGACATTAAGACTTTTTCAGACCCCGCAGAAACCCTGACAAATTGTCTTACTACTGCCGAAGTTATTCTAATAAATGGAAGATTTATGTTTACTAATTTGCAACTTCAACTGACGTGATGAGTTCCCTATATACAGTTGAAGTCAGAATTATTAGCCCCCCTTTGAATTTATAGTTCTTTTTTTAATATTTCCCAAATTATGTTTAACAGAGCAAGGACATTTTCACAGTATGTCTGATCATACTTTTTCTTCTAAGTCTTATTTGTTTTATTTTGGCTAGAATAAAATCTGTTAAAAAATGTAAACACTATTTTAAGGACAAGATAATTAGCCCCTTTAAGCTTAATTTTTTTCTATAGTCTACAGAACAAACCACCGTTATACAATAACTTGCCTAATTACCCTAACCTGCCTAATTAACCTAGTTAAGCCTTTAAATGTCACTTTAAGAAGTGTCTTGAAAATATCTAGTCAAATATTATTTACTGTCATCATGCCAAAGATAAAATAAATAAGTTGTTATAAATGAGTTATTAAAACTATTATTATAAATGTGTTGAAAATATATTCTCTCCGTTAAACAGAAGTGGGGGGGGGGGGGGGGGGCAGAGGGGATAATAATTCAGGGGGGCTAATAATTCTGACTTCAACTTTTGGCACAGACATTAACATATTTACCTGTTACTGGATTCAAAAATTCCTTACACTTTACTAAATTCTGACACGCGGCACAATTTCTACATGGAAAACAACCTTGTATTAAAGTGTTTTTTAGTACATTCTCAGAAATAAGGGTACGCGAGCTGTCACTGGGGTGGTACCTTTTCAAAAGGTACAAATTTTGTACCTAAAAAATTAATACCATATAAATACCTCAAGGGTAAATATTAGTACCTAAAAGTACAAAAGTGTTCCTCTTAAAATTTGCAGACCATACACACACATACATTTAGTTGTCGTTATGGGACTTCCCGTAAACATAATGATTTTTACAGACTGTACTGTTTATCCGATCCCCCTATGCCTAAACCCAACCATCACAGAAAACATTCAGCACTTTTACATTTTTTAAATAATTAATTCTGTGTGATTTATCTGTAAAAATGTAGTCAATTGAAAATGTTTTAAAACTGCATATTTCACAAATTTAAAATTAATTAGTGTTTTTTCCTTTTTTGTTTCTTCAATTGGACTAAAATCAAATTGTAACAAAGTGTTCCTGTCTCTCTCTCTCTCACAGATGGTTTAATGTCTGCCTCTTTATGTAAAAGTCATTGGGCATAAAAGCGCCTGGTCTGAAATGATGGCTCCAAATGCAGACATATGCAGAAGATGACCAGGAGGGTAAAGGACAATGTGCAGCAAGAAAATAAGACATGTGTAGCATCAATGCATATTTTTCATGCTTGTTTTCAACTCCAAGTTCATTTGCAATACCATCCAGTGAAGCAAATTAGACAATTTCACACTGAACAGTTCAATTCTCAAAGTACACACACATCCAGCATCCCAATATCACAACACAACACAAGACAGATATCCAGTCTTAAGATCAGAATGAGAAGTAGAAACTGGTCTGCAAAACTCTATACTTAAAGCCAAGATAAGTCACCTTTATTTCTATAGTGCTTTATACAGTATAGATTGTGTCAAATCTGTTTTAAAAGAATGAATATATTTAAAAAAACAAAATCTTCAAATAAATCACTGTGGAAAATAATACATTTAAATTGGGTGCAAAAATGTGACAATGAATTAAAAAATTAAAATAAAAGACAAACATTAAGGTGAGGCAGGCCAAAAATTACAATTTGATAGACTGTTTTCCTGTCAATAAAATGAGGTAAAATAAAGTAAAACAAAATAAATATGGCCATACTGCCAAAAAAAAAAAAAAACTCTGTTTAATAGATGTCTTTTAAGTACAAAAATAGAAATATTAAAATAAATTAATTAATTAATTTTAAATAAACACTTGAGGCAGGCCAAAATACTTTTATTGGGCCAAAATAAAATAAAAATGACAATATCAGCCACATAAACATAGTTTAATGGATGTCTTCTATGTGTAAAAATAAAAACAGTAAAAGTAATTAATTAATTACATTTCAAATAATATTTGAGGCAGAGCAAAAATTACAATTTAATTTAAAAAGTTGTCAATAAAAACAAAATATGGCAATTCAGGCCAAAAATCACAGTTTAATGGATGTCTTATCTGTTAAAATAAAAACTTTAAAATAAATAAATAAACATAAAAAATACAAATAAAATATGGCAAGACAGACCAAATCACAATTTGTGGGATGTCTTAAAATGAATGATGAAATAAAAATGAAATACTATATGAAAATTCAGGCCAAAGGTCCTGTATTTGTTAAAATATAAATATTATAACAAATTGATTAAAATCAAAATTAAATAATACTGGCCGAAATCATAATTTAACAAATAACAAAGAAACATTGAAATAAAAAAGACAAAACAGGCCAAAATGATGTTTAATGGATGTCTTATATGTAAATTAGAAATAAATTAATTCAAAAAATTCAACAAACATTAAAAAAAGAAAAGAAAAATATGGCAAAACAGGCTAAAAATTACAATTTGAGGGATATCTTAATCAATATCAAATAAACAATAAAAAAATTTAATATAGCAATGCAGGCCAAATGTTGTTTATCTTTTAAAATATAAACATTCAAATATGTTAATAATATATATTAATATATATAAATATATTAATAAATAAAAATGTATAAAATAAAATAAAAATATGACAAGACTTGCCAAAATCACAATTTGACGGATGTCTTAATAAATATATTTAATATAGATTATTATAATAATAATACTAATTTTATATTTATATATAATAATATTTTATATAATTCCATTTAACAAACAAAGTAATATCCATCATCAATTTTGAAACATGCAGAATTAAAAATGCAGAATACTTAGCAAAAGTTAAATTGCTATACAAAATATACTGTATTTATTGATACTTTATATATATTGTATATATTATATATTGTAGATATATATTTTGTATATATCAGACTTTATCTGACTTAAATGTCAAATATTTAATGGAACATAGTGTTTCAAAAGTACACTGTGAAATGATTTTTGATAGCAAACAGTGGCATCTTCCTATAAATCTCCTCTACTTAAATTGGCTGATTTGACGTTGAAGTCATGTTTGGCTCAGAGGGAATGAGCAGTGTGGAGACCTTCTGCATGTCATTGTTCTTTGCTCTTGCTGTCCCAGGGCAATGAGGCAATATGTTGTGTAGTTTAGGACAACAGCCGGCTGGAGATCTGTGATGTTCAGCACAGACTCACACTGACACACTCTAAAACACACACACTTTATCATCCTGTGCTCAGTCATGCCCTTAAACACACTCTCACTATGGCTGTGTAAATAAGGATATGTCTGTGTAAATGTTAATATCAGCCTGTAAATATATTACCATACTGATGCATTATTATAGTAATACTTCAAATTGTTTTAAATTGTTTCTTAACCATATTTATAATAATGTACGTTTTATGATAATTATATATGATGGCATTTATATATAACTTAAAAATAATAGTATTTATATTAACTGAAATATTTATTTAATTCATAAAATATACAAAATGTTATTTCATTTGAAAATGTATTTATTTTTATTATGTTTTATTAAACTGAAATATTAAATATGAATATCATAAGTAAATAAAAAAACTAAATTATAATTAAATTAATTAAATTATAATATTTTTAATTTTTCACAAAAATGAGACAACTTGCACGTGCTAAAGTTAAAATATAAAAAAAATTAAAAGATTTATATAATACATATATAGTATTAAATTCTAAAACATTTTTATATTTTATATAAATACTAATGATGGTAAAAACAACAACAATAATAATAATAATATTTAAATATATTGTAAAAAATAAAATGAAAGAGGTTGTCAAATGTTTATATTATGTGTATTTGTATAATATATAATGTCAATGATAACACCATAGACTAAAAATACTATTTTTATGCACATTTAATAAACAAAATGTAATTTTAAAAATAATTAAAATATAATTAATAATAAATGTTATAACTTTGTATTAAAATATCCTTTGAAAGCATTATTCTTTGCTCTACTTACACAATACATTTACATATCCTTTCTTCATTCTTAAATTTTTACTATTAACTATAAATTCCTTTCACCAAATGCAGAAAGTCTCACGGAATGTTAGTAAAATTGTATCCTAGTGGACATTTGCCCTCCATATGGAAGGCAAAACGTAACCCACAAAACATGCCAACTGTGTAGCATGACCCAAAAATAACCAGCCCCAAAAGAGGGTCAACTGGCCCTTCAGGGCAGCATGTTCACCTGGACTGGGATCAGGTTCAGATCTGCGGGTGGCAATGGAAAAAGTGCCATGAGCACACAAACACACCAGACTGACGCTTTCACCTAGAAAACGCCTTGCGAATCTACTGGCACGAGCCGATGGAGAGTAGGTTTTTAATAGGCAATGAAGATTTGAAAATAAAAATAGATGAAATGCTAAAATAGGGCTGAATACTAAAAATGTGCCATTTACATGCTATTAGAGTTAAGGGGAAAAAAGAAGTTTGCACATTAGCTTTTGCAGTGGGTAGTGCAAAAATCCTTGATACTAGAATTAAATTTAACAGCTAAAATAATAATTTAAAAGAAATTATAGTAATAATAAAGCTTACAAGAACTATAGCTTCAGTCTTTAGTCTGTTCAAAAAGACAGTATGCAGTAAACAATTATGGGTCTAAATCATGGTTTATAGTTCAGATATAAACACTGAGGTCTACAGTGATCAAAATAGACCATCAATTTCTTTTGACAGTACTTTGATGTAAAGCCTTAAAGTGTTTGCCATTTATATGTGAATAAAGTTCACAGAAAAAAAATGCATAGCTTTTGAAGGGCGTAAAGCAAAGATACTATATTTAATGAAACAAAAAAACTTACTAACCCAGAGAAAGCAGCTGTCAAAAAATAAAAATAAGAGAGAAATTAGGAGATTTTGTTTAAGAGATTTGTTCAAACACGCTGATTCATCCAGCACTGTAGATTAAGTGAAGTCTTCATTACTGTCAATAATGCTGGGTATCGATTTTGATACTTTTTAGGCACTGACCCAATTGCTTTAATACCAAGAGTATCAAAATATATTGAGTTAATCTGTACCAAAATTCAGGACCTAAAATGGATCAATCTTGTTATTGTTGACAAGTTTGTATGACTGAGCGGGCACTGATGCTGGCACAAGAGGTAAACTGGTTCTGCAAGAGGATAACTCATCTACATGTGATTAAAAGTAATGTCTGGAAAGAAAAAAAAATTTAATAAAGCTTATTTTAAATGTTTTTGAATGATACCTAGCACTGATTTTATTGAAGTAGATTTGTTCAAAAACACTGATTCAGCCAGCAATGAAACAAGGCTTTCTGGGTGATTTATTGAATCATCCAGTCACAAGATCCGTTTATAACACTGATGCAACAAGTAATAAACAAATTTCAACAGTTTACACTCAGCTGCTGATTGATAATAAAGCATGTTTGGTGTGCTGTCCTGAGAGAGAGCCCTGAGCTCATAAGATCCTTGAGCCCGGGGCTCCTTCCCGTTGGCAGGGCAAGAGGGGAGTTTGTGCTCAGGTAGGTCTCGAGAACACCCCTGCTTGTTTATAGATTATGACCAAATAGGAATTGTTATGAAGAGATAACTGCTGACTAGGAGCAAATCTATGGTGCCAATTTGGATTAGTCAATTTACTTAATTCGCATGTCTTTGGCTGGGGGGAAGAAACCGGGGGAACCCGGCGGAGACCAACACGAGCACAGGGAGAAGACTGGCTTGGTAAGGACTTCAACCAGTGAAATTCATGCTGTGGGGCAACAGTGCTAACCACTGGGCCACCGTGCCTCCCTATCAAGGAAAAAGGAAGAGGAGTAGGGGTGGAAGTGGAGATTCTTCAAAACTAAAAGAAATTCTGGTTATTTATAGTGAGTTAAGAATCATCCGATTAATAAATCATACATAGTTAATGCGGGACCAGCTGTGGACAATCATAAGCATGTGATCCTCTCAAAATTAGTTTAGAAATAAACTTCATTAAATGTATTGCAATCACTGAATCACTGGTTCAGGAAAATTGTTTAAAAATGTAATTGAATCAATCCTTTAAAAACACTGATTCACCCAAGGCTTTATGAGTGAGTCATTGAATCCCTGATGCAAGAGATTTGTTCACTAATACTTAATCATCCAGTCATGAGATAATTTAAATCATTCACTCAAGTGATTTGTTCAAAAATGTTCCTTCTTTCAGAAATAAAACAAAAGAAGTCTTTATGAGTCACAGAATCATGCATTCAAAAGAGTTGTTTAAAAAGTCATTGAATCATTAATTCAGAACCCTGATTAATGCAAGCTTTTATGAGTGAGTCATTGAATCCCTGAGATTGATTGTTCACTAATGCTGATTCATCCAGTGATGATATAATCTTTAAATCATTCACTCAAGAGATCTGTTCAAAAATGCTGATTCCTGATGATGAGTCACAGAATCACCAATTCAAGAGATCTGTTCAAAAAAACAATTTCGTGAATTTGAAATGCAATGAATCAAGTGAAATCTTTGAGTAACTCAATGAATCATTCACTCAAACCAATTTAAAATATTAATAATATAATTAATTCAAACCAAAGAGAGACACAATGGCACAGTGACAGCAAGAAGGTCGCTGGTTTGAGTCCCAGCTGGGTCAGTTGGCATTTCTGCATGTTCTCCCCGTGTTTGCATGGGTTTCCTCCGGGTGCTCCGGTTTCCCCCACAGAATGATAGAGCATAGATGTTTCCAAGTACTGGGTTGCTGCTGGAAGGGTATCCACTGTGTAAAACATATCCTGGATAAATTGGCGGTTCATTCCGCTGTGGCGACCACTGATAAATAAAGCGACTAAGCCAAAGGAAAATGAAAAAATTAATAATTCAAGTCAATTATTAAAAAATAAATAATTAACATTTGCCAAAATCTCTAGTTTATTACATTCTTTGTTAAGTTGTCAATTTAGAATTGCGAAAAAAAGTCACAACCTGATAAAACAAATCAAAAATAGATTCTCCGTTTATCCAGTTTAGCTATACTTTAATCATGGTGATTACGATATTAAATTATTTTTAACAACAAGAACAGTAAAATAAACTCAGAGGCATTCAAAACATCTTTAGTAGGCAGAGACTATGGTTTAGACTAGTGTTTCTCAACTGGTGGGTCGTGACCCAAAAGTAGGTCGCGGGAACATTTTCAGTGGGTCACGGAGTGTGTGGTCAAAAAAAAAACAACAAAAGTTTAATTTTTTACTTATTTTGCTTATACCGGACTTTTATTTTTAAATGCGTGCACGACAACCCTACCGTTTGACATGTGAAATTTTATTTAATTATTGCAACAAATATGTCGAAGCGCAAGTACGACCCCGAATATGTAAAGTATGGACATATATATATATATATATATATATATATATATATATATATATATATATATATATATATATATATATATATATATATATATATATATATATATATATATATATATATATTGACGACAAAAAAGACTTAAAGCCTCAGTGTCATATGTAGTGTGGTGCTCTCATAAGAGAGCATGAAACCTTCTATATTAAAACAACATTTAGAAACCAGGAACATGTTTTATTAAGAGTTTATTATTAACAGTATTTGTTGTTTTTACTTTGTAATATTTCAATAATTTGATCCATTTTGTTAAATGACAGCAATAAAATAGCGTTTATTTGTAAGTCTTGGTAAATTTCTTATGATGTATGTCACTACTTGTTTATGTTAACAAATAAATACAAATTAAGTATAATTTCTAAAATTGTATTATAGTTCCTAAAAATTTGGGTCGCTGCTTGATGACCATGTAAAAATGTGGGTCCCATGGCCAAACCAGTTGAGAACCCCTGGTTTAGACGATTTTGGACTCGACTTTTCTACAATTAATTACATGACAATGATACACTGAAACCATTCTTCCTTCATGTTTCTGATATTATTTCCAATTTTTTGCTGTAAACGGTGTAAAAACACCCTAAAAAGATGATCAGTTCAGATGTGGCACTGGTTATGGGAGCAGGTCGGTTTTAACCACTCGAGACCCTTCACAGCAGAGAGCGTGACAGCCTTGCTCAGAGGAGCTGAGTTACTTAGGAGAAGCTTTTCCATGTATTTGCTCTGGAATGGACTCGCGCTGCACACATACAGTCTAAGCCTCTCTCGTCTCTCTCAGCCCTCTGCATCAATCTGTTCCCAAGCTGTTCCCACATTTTGGTGAATTTCCCAGGCTAATTCTTTGGCACAGGCCGAGCAGAAAGGCTGATTACTTCAGTGTGAACCCCACAAGCCTTTCCAAGCCTTTGAAATGCAGGCGTTCAGTGGACCAGCGACTCTTCTTTGTCTGCTTTAGGAAGCCTGTGGAATGCACAGGGCACAGATTTTGATTTTTTCCAAATATGATTACAAGCCACCAAACAAGCTGTGTTTCTTTGCATTGGCCGTAATTATTTACGTTGCTAGTGAACGGAGCATTTTACAGAAACGCAGCATTGGGATTTTAAATGAAAATATTTAGATTGGGGTTTTTTTCACAGTATATGTGCATGCAATGGGTCGGATGTGATAGCATAGATTCTAATCATGGTGTGGATGTAGAAGCAATAATTAAGCAGAACTTTGAATTTTGCAATCAGCTGTAATTAATATGAACATCTAATAATAGTGACATTAGTAATTATCCTAATCAACTGGTCATATCATTGCTAAATATCTTAGTAACATGCTAACAAATGAAACTCATACTATAAACATGCTAATAACATGATAATTCATGCTAGAAACAAGCTAACAACATGGAACTCATATTAAACAGGTTAGGGTTAAGTCATACTAACATGCTAACAGCATATTATTTAATGTTAGAAATGTGCTAACAGCATGTTAATTCACACTAGAAGCAAGCTTCCAACATGTTAATTTATGCTAATATCAGGCTAAGAACATGATATCCCATAAAAAATTTTTTAAAAAGTTTAACATACTATTTCAAACATGCAAACTAAGAAATGCTGGGTTATTTAAACCCAAATTAGATAAAATATGGACCAACCCAAACATTGGGTTAAATTTGGTCCTATAAATGTAATAAAAAATAACCCAGCAGTTGATTTAGTCTGTATAACACAGAGAATTGAGCTAACCTACCATTTTTACAGTGTGCTTTCTAAAGCTAACACCAACGTTTGTCTTTATGTTATTACCTCTTAAAAATATTATCTGCATTTATTTATTTGTGACCTTGGAATTATAAGGTTCCATCTGCGTTCTGAATGATTTTGAGATAATGAGCTTTAAAGATTTTGCATCCATTGCAAACAGTATATGTGTAACATTTGTTTTTATATAAATAAAAAGCCTTAAAATGTTAACAATTTATTTAAAAAATCCCATAATGTAAATAAGTTGTCATTTAATAAGAACATGTCAATAACTCAATTTTGACAAAAATGTCAGATAGAACCTTACAATTCTAAAGTGACGTATTTATTCGTTTATTTTTGTATTTACTTTGATAAATTTAAAATATAAACATACAAAAATGTTAATATTCTTTTTGAATATTACTAACATCTTTGAAAATAAGTCCTAATTTCCTAATATCAGTGTTGGTTAATAAATATCAGATGACAAAAAAAAAAGAAAATCTGTTTTTAACCAGTATATATGACTACAGTAAATATATGTAAGCAAACACAATTGTATTTTTTCTCAAATATAAATTTCTTTAAAAATCCATTATTATTAATTTCTTTAAAACATAAAGTAATAAAAGTTTCATATTTCAAATGAGTCTATGAAAATAACCAACATTGCTCATTCTGAACATGTAGCCCTATAGATTTCTGGAGATCGCAAATTATGTAGCTGCATCTCGTCTTTAAAACAAACGTTATGGAGCGTTATGTGTAGAATGGTTCCAGAAGATTTAACCAAAAAGAAAAGCCAAATTAGTAAATAACATGGTGAGAATGTGGTAAAATCTGAAATTGTGGTACAAATCAGGCAGCCGCGAGGGCTTTTTTTTTTTTTTCTGGATTGCTTTTGAAAATACTGTGTTGGGTTTTGGGAAGTAGGTGAACCAGTGAATCTGTGCTTTTGAAAACACTGTCGATTGGGTTTAGGGAAGTGGGTGGGCGCTGGTCAACTGGTGCTTTTTATAACACTATTGGTTGGGTTTAAGGAAGGGGTGAGTTTAGGCATTGGTCGGTTGCTCAGTCAGTCACTGTTTTTTTTTTTTTAAATATGTGATCTGAAAAAGCATACACAACAACCTCTGGTGGATTCTGCAAAAAAAAAAAAAAAAAAAAAAACATAGCTCCTGGGACATATTTGGCGCTCTCCAGAAATGTATATAGGGGTACGTAATCGGAATGGAAATAACAGTATATTGTTTTAATGAAGTTCAGATTTGCAAAACAAAAATTTTCATTATGTTTAGAAATACTAAACACACTTTTAATGCTCTACAAAAGCAGCCACATTCAATAACTAACAATCATTCTAAAACTAACAAAAAAGCCATTCTAAATCTATCCTGTAACTCAATCCACTGTCAAATTTATTCTTTTTTCCCCCATAAATTACAGTTCTGGGTCTGTGTGCAGATATTACTAGGCCGCAGGACAGCTGTGTCCCATTAAAATATGTGATGGTTGCTGATTTCCTACAGCACATGGTCATCAGGCCAGATCTACAGCCAGTAATTAGGAAGATGAAATGTTTAATTGTGCCTTAATTTTGATAAAATTTATCTGTCACCCATCCTATAATCAACCATTATGCTCACAAATCAATGTCAGGAAGGCATTGAGCATTATGACAGACATGTCTGAATGTCACACCAAGGCTCTCACATGTGTTCAGCCCAGGAGAGTATTCATGACCTGCAACACTTTGCTTCTGATATACATGGCACTGATAAAGTGTGCATGAATCACAGAAATCTTATGTTTTAGGTGGCAATAGCCAAAAATACATAGTATGAGTCAAAATTGTCAATTTTATTTTTATGGCAGAAAAAAATATTAGAGCATTAAGTTAAAATCTGTGGTTCATTCCGTTGTGGGGACCCCTGATTAATAAAGGCACTTAGCTGAAAATAAAATGAATGAGTTAATTAAGTTGAAATCATGACATTTTGTCATTTTTCTTCTATTAATATACCTTCCACTGGTTGCCACAGTGCAATGAACCACCAACTTATCCAGCATATGTTTTACACAGCAGATGCCCTTTCAGCATTATTTTGATGCCCAATAATGACGTCAAATGACGGTGATATTTGGTTGATTTAAGGTTGTGTTGGAAAGTGACCAAAATCCAACATCGAGCCAACATCTTAAACCAAAGTCATACATACTGATGTCAAATACTTTACTCAACGTCATGATAGACGTCATATTGGTAATGTCCACACAACATTAGAAATCATTAGATGTTGATATTTGGTTGATTTTAGGTTGGACAATGGACATTGACATCGGCCTGACGTTAGGTTCTGATGTGAACCCGATTTTTATTTGCAAACACAATGCAACGTCTCTATGACATTAGGGTACAATGTCAATCTGACATCATGTTGATGTCCTATGCCTGCTGGGAAAGCTCTCAGACAATGTATAAATCTCAGTTTCCAAAAAAACAACAATTATGACTGGTTGTGTGGTCCAGGTGCACATATAATATTTAGCTTAAATCAGGGTTGAACAGGCGCTTAAAAGCAATTATGTATTATTTAATATTTAGCAATTCAGTCATTTACCTTGGATATCTTTTTTTCTTAGAACCTTAACTGCAAAAGCCAAAAAACTGCATCCAGATCTCAATTATTACTAAACGCATCTATAACAAAGACTACAGAATACACAAGACATAACACTTGTATAGTTTTGAATGGGAAAAAGTGAAACAACAATATGGCAAATGAAGCCCCGCCTACTAGCACAGGAGCCAATCATCGCTCACTATAGACTGACAGAGAAGCTCCGACAAGACGTGTGCTTTTATGTGGTTAACAAACACACTGGAATATCAGCGAATACTTGCTTCACAGACATAAGAAATATATCCAGGTAAAACTTGAAATCTAAAGCACGTAGAAAAAACAAAAGTTCTTGGTTTTGTAATCCTTATAAAATTAACACGAAGTACAGTCTGTCCTGTCAAAGGCACATGACATGACAGCAACTACTCAAATGCCACAAACTTGTTAACTAAGAGTCGCTGTCATTTCTGGAGGAGATTTGCCATCAAGACCAAGTTGTGAATTACTTCAGAAGAGCAGCGTGATCCGTGGTTGGTGTTGTGATCTCGTTGCCTTCAAGTGCGCATGCATTAGCTCGGGCAACCTGAAGAAATGCTGATTTTGTTTGATTCGGACATTTAGAAACTGAACATATGAGTCAGTTGTTGTTTAATTTTATTGGTGATTCCAAATATGCAATGTAATCATAAGCTTGGCAAACAGTTTTGAAGAACTAGGCATATGATAACTGTTTTCAAGGTATACCGCGGTTTGGAAAAGTCGAGTCAAAATTTTCTGCAATGCAGTTCCTAAGGTATGTGTATGAATTTTTTTTATTTACTTTTTTTGTTGTTTTTTAGGACAACAGTATTTCCCGCAGAAAAAAAATATCCAAAGATGCCATTTAAAAAAATGCTTTTGAAACAAAGGAAGACAGCAGAAGTCAATAATTCATTTAGCCTGACATGTTTACTATTCAAAAATATTTAACATTTTTCTCAAAATAAAATATATTGTGTTTAAAGGGCAAAAAAGTTTTAGTTTTTTACCCAGATTTTTTAAAAAGAATATATTTTAGAGCAGTAATTATGATACCGTGATACTGTGAAACCATGATATTTTTATCCAAGGTTATCATACCATCAGAATCTTATTTCGGCCCATGCCTGCTGCCCGAGAGGTGTTTCAAATAAGGCCGCTGAGCGAAACGATTTGCCTTAAAGGGACTTTGTCAATAAACACCTTTCAGTTTTTTTTAAACCCCATTTGTGAGAAAACTATACATTAGTGTGAGACCGATAATTGCTGCTGTACAATTAAAAAATTATTGCATTGCATTTTGAACCTGAATTCCTACAGTGTGCTAACTTGAGTCATTTTTGAATGATTTCAATGAGAAACAATGCATGAAACATGAGTAATATCTCCTGCTGAAGGCAAAGCAGCACCTCAAGTGATGTCACCAACACCAAATCAGATGAACAAGCTGCAGCACAGGAAGTTCTTGTTTCTGAGGGACAGTAACTGTCCATCCTCTGTCAGCTCGGCATTATGGACAAATGGACAGATGGACGGAGGAGGCAGAGGAGTGGGAGAAGGTCACTAGGAGAAAAACAAAGCTTTTCATGCCGCATGATGGAGTGTGATATTTCTAAGCAAAAAGCACAGCTCTGCCAACAGCGTCCCAGCCAAGCTCTGCCGAGCCTGTTGCAGTTATCAATGACAGCATGCTTGAGGGGGCACCCGAAACCCAGCGGAGAAATGGATGAACACTTAATGCCTTCGACTTTGCTTGATGAAGACGCTAGTGCAGTTTAACAGTGGCATTCGTGGATCTTTGAATATGGGGAAATCAAATGGAAAATACTGCACTCAAATGCAAACCGTATAAAATGTGTTTGTTCAGTGCTCATTTCGTCTGTTCAACAGCTTGTTAGCCAAGCCAACGAGTGTGAAAATTCAGTTGTGACTGAGACAAACCTATATATTTAATTCAATTAGAAGTCATTTTTTAAATGAGACTCTAAAATAAAAAACTAAAACATCTCTTCAGTATTGCTTTAAAATCTATGTCAGTTTGATAGAAGTGCTCAGAAGCATCTAATGTCTGAGAGAAAAATGCTATACTGTCTAGGTCTTTACTACATGCATTAATATAGAAGCATATGATAATATAAAATATATTTTTCATATATATGCGTAAGAGTGGGAAGGTTAACTATACTTAGGCCCAATCCCCATTTTACCCTTTAGCCCTTCCCCTGTCCCAATTCTCTTTAGCTTGAAGGCGTAGGGGAGGGGCTAGATACCCCTTGAAACTGAGATATTTCAGGACCATACTCAAAACCAAGGGGTGAGTAAACTTTTTGGCTATCTATAATCCATAATAATAACTCCCGTATAGCAGTATATCACATCTGACTCTCGTCGACACTCGAATCCCTTGTCAGAAAAGTCTAGTGGCTGGGAATGACCTTTTTACATTGTCTGGTATAATGTTAATGTTTTTGGTGTGTTTACATAGATGAATAAGGCCAAAGTGCACAGTATAGTTACAATCTTATTGCCACATTATACGGTTATAATAACATGATATTGTTGCCTTCAGTGATTTCCTGAAGATAAATACCAAAAACACAACTGGAATAACTACAGCAGTCGCCATCATCGATCTCATATGAAGTAATAGCTCGCGATAGATAGATAGATAGATAGATAGATAGATAGATAGATAGATAGATAGATAGATAGATAGATAGATAGATAGATAGATAGATAGATAGATAGATAGATAGATAGATAGATAGATAGATAGATAGACAGACAGACAGACAGACAGACAGACAGATATAGAGATAGACAGACAGACAGACAGATAGACAGACAGACAGATGGTGGTTGCTAAGGCGTTGCGAAGAGGTTGCTATGGTGTTCTGAGCAGTTGCCAAGGTGCTGCTAGGGTGTACTTAGTGGTTGCTAGGATGTTCTGAGTGGTTACTAAGGTGTTGCTAAGTGGTAGCTATGGTGTTTCGAGTGGTTGCTAGGTGGTTGCTAGAGTGTTCTGATTGGTTGCTAAGGTGTTGCTAGGCAGTTGCTACAGTGTCCTGAGTGGTCGCTACGTGATTGTTAAGGTGTTGCTAAGGGGTTGCTATGGTGTTCCGAGAGGTTGCTAGATGGTTGCTGGAGTGTTCTGAGTGGTTGCTAAGTTATTGCTATGGTGATTGCTAGAGTGCCCTGAGTGGTCGCTAGGCGGTTGCTAAGGCATTACTAGGCCATTGCGAGGCAGTTGCTAGGCAGCTGCTTGGCAGTTTCTTGGATAGTCTGGGTAGTTGCTAGGCAGTTGCTAGGATGTTCTGAGAGGTTGCTAAAATGTTGCTAGGTGGTTGCTGTGGTGTTCTGAGTGGTTGCTAGGTAGTTCTTAAGGCATTGCTAGGTGGTTGCTAGGGTTTTCTACATGGTTGTTAGGTGGTTGCTTTGGTGTTCTGATTGGTTACTATGGTGTTCAGAGTAGTTGCTAGGTGGTTGCTAAGGTGTTACTAAGGCATTACTAGGCCATTGCTAGGCAGTTCCCTGGATATTCTGGAAGGTTGCTGGGCAGTTGCTAGTGTACACTGGGTTCTTACTAGGCAAGGCTCACATACATGTGTGATCAAATCCTAATACTTAATAAGCATTTCTAGCATGTTATAACACTTGGCTAATCATTATTAGCATGTAGCTAGTCACTGCATTTACCATTAAAAAATGTGCAATATGCTTATATGAGTCAAAGAACCAACCCCCATGTCTCTGCAATGTTCTGATGCTGAGATATAGCTGTTGCTAAACTGTTTCTAGAGTACTGTGTTTTGTTGCTATGGGCGTGGTTACAGAGTCAAATTGAATGTGGTTGGTTGCCCAAGTCAAATGAGCCAACCACATGTTTCTATGACATTGCTATGCGAAGATATGCATCTAGGCCTATTATAATGGAAGTCTATAAAATCTGTTTGGGTGCGTGGCTTGAGAGCTTCATTATCATATTGAGATGCTTACTGGTTACTTGAATAAGGTCAAATGAGCCCACCGCCATGTCAATAGCTGTGTCTCATTTCAGAGGCTGCATCCTCTGAAGGATGCAGACTTCAAAAGTGAGTCCTTCGAAGTCCATACAGGCTGAACTAAGCGTTTTGAAATGAGACAATATAGCCTACAGAGGACGGATCTCGTCACCAGGCAACCATAACAGCTGCTGTTAATATAAAATTTGTAAGTCTTTTTTTTTTTTCAAAGTGATTTTAAAATTTAATTTAAGCCATTTAAAAGCAAAGGTAGGTTTACAGAAGCTGGACATATATTTCCTTTGATCCATACATGTACACATAAACATGTAAACTGTCTATAAAGTCCCTCTTGTCATACTCTTTTTGTTTTTTTAACATGTGTTTACATATTCAGATAAAAGAAACTTAATTCATACATTTAAACCGGAGTTTTCTTTTAAAAACCTCCTGCCGTTATCAACGCGCAATAAATCATGGGACGTTTGAGGCCACGAAGAATCCACCGGTTATATCCGCTACCTGGGGAACGAAGGATGCATTTAGAGGCAGAGATTGAAGGAGCCTTCGAATTTTTTTGAAATGAGACAGCCTTCATCATGCTGCGATGACGCAGCGCACTTCAAATGGATCCTTCGAAGAACACAGTCTATGAAACGAGACAGCTTATATATGACACTGCTTTGCAAAGATATGTAGGCTAATAACAATAGCAGTCTATGGAAACACTTACTAAAGCTATTTAAATGGAAAGGGGGCGTGGCTTAAGAGCTTGACTATTATATTACGAATTTGAAACAATGATATATTATTGACTATTATAAAACTATTGCACTAAATTCAGAATCTGCATTGCTTTAGCATGTACGCAAATTCCTACACCAAAGTCTCCAACACCATACTAATTCTGATGATACTGATAATTAGGTGAGTTAGTAGAAATCTTTAGGTCACGTGTTTGTTCTAAATGAATAATGTAGCCCAGTGCTGCTTTAAACAATTGACAGCAGGAAACAAGTAAAAGCTGTGGGAGTCTGCATATTAATGAGCTCAGCGCTACCCGTCCCTGGAGGATTCTGGGTGATTATCGTCAGCTCGGTCCTGCCAGTAATTCACCCCACGCGTCACACGAGACTCGTCGTTACAAAAGGTAAAATAGGGCATCAGATCTGGGGCAGGACTCCAGCAGTACAGCTTTACAATCGCACAGTCCAACTGTTTCCCTCCACTTTCACTCAGCCGTAATTATCCGTGTGGATTTTTCTAACTTCTGCAATGCTAGAACATTCTGCTTAACATGTGGCACCCATAATAATTAACACAAAATTAACACATATCATTTTATAGCCCTTCTGCTGCCAAGCTTTGCCAAAACGGGCCCCTTGTTTGTGCAGTGATCTCTGGAGCGCTTCATTACGCCCACCCCGCTTCAACATGTCGTCCTCTGACAATCAACTGCAAAGACACATCCTTCAAGCTGCACTCAAGAACATTTCATGAGCTTTAGCCAATCCTGTTTGAAGATATTAATGAATATATATCTGATAAGGTCTTTCAGGTTGAAACATACAAACTGCTGTTAAGGCTAAAATAGAAAAGACGACTGAGCTATTGCTCGTCTCACACAGACAGACGTCTGACTGCTAGTACAAAGCCTGGTCCACTTTACAGCTCGTTCCAGCCAAGAACCGCCTACTTATACAAGAAGCCATTTGACTGGCATACAAAGTAACATTACCCCTTAAAGGGATAGTTCACCCAAACACTGAACATTCTAGTACCCAAAGGCAAGCACAATGGAAATATCTGATTAGTCTCGTGGCTCCAATGTTTGTTATGTCAGAGAATGTTTGTTATGTCAAAACGTCTCAGTAGTCAACCTATGAAATAGGCAATATGCTTACTCTGAAAAGTATTTAAAAGGGTGTAATAAAAGTAATAAACAAGTAATAAAAGGGTGAGAATGTGGTAAAACGTGGTAAAAATCAAAAGAGGGCTTTTCTTTTTCTGAATTGCTTTTTAAATTTGTCTGTTGGGTTTAGGGAAGTGTGTGGGCAATCTGTGCTTGACCCGCCCACCAACACTACTGGTTGGGTTTAGGGAAGGAGGAGGGTGGGTCTGTTGATCAGTCATTCAGTCAGTCAAACAGTCAGTCTACAGCAGCCTCTGGTGGATTTACAAGAGAACAACAGGCACAAATGGCACTCGATAGAAAAACCGCACACAGCGGCCTCTGGTGGGTTTGCAAAAACAAAAACTGCAACAAAAAAAACGCACCTCCTGGGGCGTATTTGATTGTCTCCATAAATGTAAACAGAGGTATGTTTTCAGAATGAGGCTGGGTTGGAAGTGGGAGCAGGTCTTGTTTTTAAGATTAATTAATATCTGATCACAAGTCTTACAAACAGCCTCTTTAAAACATTTAATGAGCAATCATGTATTAAATTGAATAAATGTAAAGGTAAATTTTTATTTGAAATGAATGCTACTTAGGCCGTAGGTCATTTTTGGTATATATATATATATATATATATATATATATATATATATATATATATATATATATATATATATATATATATATATATATATAGCTCATACTTAGCAACATTTTAGCTGATTGCACATCCTCTGTCATCTCATCCAATCTTTATTGAAGGTGTGTCAGTGTCAGTGTGGTTTTAAAAAAACTATAGTATTTACTATATAATTATTCACTACAAATTATTATAGCATGTTTGGGTGCCTAACAACTGAAAATAGATCTGGTAAAGAATGTGGCCTGTTCAGTGTCCAGTGCCTCTGTGTTTAAAAGTCTAAATTGACTTTGTTAAACATGTTAGTTCTTGGTACCTTGCACATTTTGTTAACATTTTTTATTTATTTGTTTTGGGTTTATACAGTTGACATCAGAATTATTAGCCCCCCTTTTAATTTTTTTTTTTCTTTTTTTAAATATTTCCCAAATGATGTTTAACAGAGCAAGGAAATTTTCACAGTATGTCTGCTAATATTTTTTTCAGCTGGAGAATCTCTTATTTGTTTTATTTTGAATAAAAGCAGTTATTAATTTTTTAAACACCATTTTAGGGTCAAAATTATTAGCCCCTTTAGGCTATTTTTTTCAATAGTCTACAGAACAAACCATTGTTATACATTAACTTGCCTAATTACTCTAACCTAATTAACCAAGTTAAGCCTTTAAATGTCACTTTAAGCTGTCTAGATGTGTCTTGTAAAATATCTAGTCAAGTATAATTTAATGTCATCACGGCAAAGATTTTAAAAAATCAGTTATTAGAAATGAGATATTAAAACTATTATGTTTGGAAATGTGTTGAAAAAAAATAAAAAATCTGCCGTTAAACAGAAATTGTTGAAAAAAAAAATAAATAGGGCGGCTAATAATTCAGGGGGGCAAATAATTCTGACTTAAACTGTGGTTTCCACATTCTGATTCCAATGCCTGATTAAATGTCTTATTAAAGTTGCTATAATTATATTACATTTTCTTAAGAATAAAATGCTATCTGTTAATAGTAAATGTACTTCTATTATGAAGCTATTATGTTCACACTTGCATTATGAGAGTCATCAATTGATTTTAAAAGCACAATAATATCATTTATCGCAATAAATTGGTGAGCAATATATAGTACAACAAAAATTTGATATTGTGACAGGCTTAATGCTACTCCTTACAACTGTCTATTAATCAAAGAATCCTAAAAAAGTATATCCCGTAAAAGTATTGTAGTTTCCAAAAGAATTCACTCACACACACAGATAGTGGAGGAAAAATTGTGTTGAAAACCCCCTATTTTTGGCATATTTGTCAAAGTCATTCTCCACAAGCTAATGTGACATAAGATTCAATATCGAGAGAACTACTGTATAGACAATTGTGAAATTGCATAAGGTGGTCTCTCGCAGCTGCTGAGATAAAACACTTCAATTTGGGTTCCCACTAACAGCAGGACATCTTTCCTGTAGATCACAGAGAACGAGGCAGACTGACTGCGTGTTTCTGGGTCGAGTGAGCAATGACGCTCAGACGCGTCAAACCTTTGTAACCTCACTCTGATGGCCCCGTTCGTGGCAACAACTACAAGGGAGGGAGTCTCTCTAACAAGGAACAAACCTCCCGCCCAGCCTTGATTTTTGTTCCTTGATTAAAGAAGAACATTTGTGATTTGCATTTTAAAATACGATGATCAAAAACAATTATGGGTCCGTCTGTATGTCTTACAACAAATGAATTAGATTATAAGCCTTCATGAGCACCAGTTTCTTACGGCCTTGTTGCGCTGACAGTATTTGAAGTTTCCTGCGGTAACTTCATTACCCGTATTTTGTCCAGAATTAGTGGAGCGTGCTGAAAATTGCTAATGACAGATGTTTCACCACTCTGTCACACTCCTTGTATCATTTGATTTGGAAAGCAACATACGGTGTTCTGGTCTATCAGTATGTCACAGACTGTCTGCAAACAGCTGGTCATAACTCAGTTCAGTGAAAACCATTACTTTCCAATGAAGTGCTGGAGACAGTCCAAATTGTGTTTTGGCATGGCCTCAGCCCCCTAATGCCGCCTGCTTGATGCTGCAGGTAGGGAGGGACAGGCCGGGTGCCAACATCTTCAGCTAAACAAAGCACGCCGCTAGCAGGAGTCACCGGGAACGCTCCAAACACGCCGACGCTTCATCACAAGATGAATGTTCAAATGGCCTTTGAATGAGGTGATAATCTTTGACCTTTAAACAGAATGCGCAGAGAGAACATCATGCTGGGGAGGCGCAGGAAAGTCAAAGCAGTAATGTCAGCTCCAATGCAGCCGGAAGCAGGACAAATGCCTCTTTCTGTTTATTTCATTAAAGACAAGGGTAGAGGATTAAGAAGACTAAAAACATAACCATTAACCAGACAAAAAAGTATTGAGATTAAAGCCTCAAAATTAGGGTTATATCTTAGCTCAGGGGTTCCCAAACTTTAATCCCATGACCCCCAAAATGACAATGCCAGTGACTTGCGACCCCCCCCTAAGGTGGTTATAAATACAGAAACCTTGCATGCAATGGCGCACACACACACACACACCAATAGACCCAAGTCTATTCTTTGTTTAATTTTTTTAATGTATGTGAGTGCTGTAAATGGGCCAGAAAGTTTAACCTGGAGTTATAAAATCAATCTGCTGCATCTGACACTATTGCTCTTTAATCTAGTCTGTAATATAATGTAATTCATCGCAATCCAATAGAAATATAAGCTACTATAGTAACTATTTAGTATTGAGTAACTATAAACGACTATTTTTCTCTTCAGTAGGTTATGGACAGGGCCAGACGGAATCTGCGGACGCTTTTTGCCATTTCTGCGGAGAGTTTTGGTAAAATTCTGCGGATTTCTGCGGAATTATTTTGGGAGTATCCAGCGGAGTATCATAACTAAAACCTTAATATATTAAATAAAAAGTAATAAATTACAGAATAAAAACTGAATAAATTCAGATTTACACATTTACTCAAGTAAATAAACAGAATTAATAATGAGCTAAAAATCTGCAGAAATCTGCAGAAAATCTGCAGAATTCTGCGTGTGCAGATTCCGTGTGGGCCTAGTTATGGATAAAATATTGTATTTCTTATGGTTTAATAAAATAAATAGATTTTTGGAATTCACCAGGCGACCCCCCTTCATTGTGCCGCCCGACCTCCACTTTGAGAACCATTGACTTAGCTAAATGTTAATCCCTGCATCTAGATAAAAAATATTCATTCATTCATTTTCTTTTTGACTTGGTCCCTTTATTAATCTGGGATCACCACAGCGAAATGAACCGCCAACTTATCCAGCATTTGTTTTACGCAGCGGATGCCCTTCCAGCTGCATCCCATCACAGGGAAACACCCATACACTCCCATTCACACTACGGACATTTTAGCTTTGCCAATTCAACTATAGTGCCAATGCCAATGTCAAATTTATTTATATAACACTATTAAAAGCAAGATGTTGACCAACTTAGTCCTTATAGTCAATTAGAAGTTCTGATATAGTTGGCAAGGCCACGTAAATAATTGTACTAATACAAAAAGATTCAAATCAATTCTAAATTGTACATATTGTACCATTAGCCAGTGTAGAGAAATCAAAGACAAAGCTTTTTAATATTCATTGACAGCCTTGGGCGAGTATTTCGGACATTCTGCAACAAATTACAAAAGTCAAACCTTGATGATAAGAGAGCATGCTTTGCAATTCCAAGACTCTTGAATGTCAAGGCTAAATTTCTCAAATAGACAAAGAAGCAAGACATAAGATGTTTCAAACTACTTCCATTTACTAACAGTAAATATATTTGCAAGTCATCTGAATAGCAGTAAAACACAATATAGTACATTTTAAAGATCTACCATAATAGGAGCAAATACAGAGTGATTCAAAAAGAATACCACAAAAAAATCAAGAACTCTGCAAAGAAGAAAAGGAGAGCTACGCTCTTTCTGTCATTGATTTAAAGAAGCTCTTAAGATTAGAACAACTTTAAGTACTCTTCAAATTGATTAATACCCAAGGTTCCATCATGTTTCTTTGATTAAATACAAATTTTCAAAGTTGTGGTGTTCTTTTTGAATCACCCTCTACAATGAAAAAAGTGTGGAGGCCAAAACAGAGCCTTGAGGTGCACCACATATAAGAGGTGATGACGTTGATGTAGAATATATGTGCCAAATCTCACTTTACACAGACTGTTGATTTTATTTAAAGGTGCAATATTTATGATTGACACCTAGTGGAAGGTGTCACAGTGACGCAGTGGGTAGCACGATACCCTCACAGCAAGAAGGCTGCAGGATCGAGCCTCGGCTGGGTCAGTAGGCATTTCTGTGTGGAGTTTGCATGTTCTCCCCGCATTCGCATGGGATTCCTCATGGTGCTCCAGCTTTCCCCACAGTCTAAAGACATGCGGTTTAAGTGAATTGGGTAGGCTAAATTGTTCGTAGTGTATGTGTGTGAATGAGTGTATATGGATGTTTCCCAGTGATCTGTTGTAGCTGGAAGGGCATCTGCTGCGTAATACATATGCTGGATAAGTTGGCGCTTCTTTCCGCTGTGGCTACCCCAGATTAATAAAGGGACTAAGCCAAAAAGAAAATGAATGAATAAATGAATGAATTTAGCCGTAGTCTATGTGTGTGAATGCAAAAGTGTATGGGTGTTTCCCAGTGTTGGGTTGCAGCTGGAAGGGCATCCGCTGCGTAAAAACATATGCTGGATAAATTGGTGGTTTATTCCACTGCGGCGAACCCAGATTAATAAAAGGACCAAGCCGAAAAGAAAATGAATAAATGAATGAATGAATGACACCTTGTGGTTAATAGGCATCTCGGTCCAAATTTAAAACATTTTACACAAAAAAAGATTGAGCCTTGCACCATAACAGTACATTCACATGGGGTGTCAGCCTCAACGTTTGATGGAGGGCATATCTGATGATGATGCTGACGCATTCTTTATAGTCAGCCAATGAAATTAGACCACCATTGGCCACTATCTGCGCTGAAGTATTTGCATAAATCGATCTTCCATAGGTGCTTGAAAAGTTGAGAAATTCTTAACTTCTGTAGTTCGGTAACGCTTGATGTCACATATTCAAATTAAATAAGAAGCATGGACTCTGATGCCCTGTGTGAATCAGGCGTAAGTTGATTAGCTAATGTTTATATTTGTACTGTTTTTTTGCTAACTTAAAACTACCTCATGTGGATTGTGGACCAAATAAAGAGCAAAAGTACACAGAACTTTAGAATTGTTTTTCAGATAAACACATTGTTTACTTAGAATGTGTCTTAAGTATCTGTAAAAATACTATGCTATTTTACTGACTTTCCAACACGTACAACAAACTTCTTGCAGTTTAAAGTCTATTCAAATTAAGTATTTATCTGTAAAATTGTAACAAGAACTACAAAACTATTGAAGTTGGCATAAAATAATGGCATTGTACTTAATGAAAAAGACTTTTATTATCTCCTCCTGCCAGTTAGCCGATGCTTGAGGTTTGTTAAGCTAAACCTCCAATCAGTAACATCATCTGGAAGCTATTTACGTTCCTTTTATTTGTTGGTTTGACAACTGTAAACTGACAACTGAAGTATTAGCGCCTGTCTAATAACGATGGCTTGAAGGTCAAGAGCGGCGTCTGATGTGTCTGTGCATTGTTAATTTCCTGTGATTCAGTCCAGGGTTTAAGTGCTTGTTTTTATTCCAGGCCTACAGTCCTCATTTTCTTGGGCCCTTGTTAGCATTGTGGGTTACAAGGCTGACAAAATAGATGGAAATTGCATTAATGAATGTTTGCTGCTGTGAATGAGTGAATTCACATGGATAAGTGTGACCCCCTCTTTTCCTTGCTGCTGATTTCCTTTCTGAATTACTGTAATAAGTATATGTTCATATTCTGAGGCATGTCTCTAAATCTCAGCTCACACTAGGAATCGTGGACATTCTTGTCATGGATATTCTTATCCTGTTTATCATCTTCTCATCTTTTTAAACACATGCTAGCTACTTGTATTTTAAACGTTTATTTAAATTGTACATGAGTTTTTTTTATTCAAATGAGGAAAAACTCTTTTACCGTCCAACTACCATACAGTAAGTTACACAAAATACAGACAAAATGATTTAAAGGGGTGTTCCAGAGTCTATTTTTGAGGATTGGTTGTGTTTAAAAGATGCAAAGCAATGTGTGCTCATGCTTCATTTGTAATAATTCCCGTTATTTTTTCATACACTATATTTTACTTTGATTATATACTGCTACTCAGCTAACACGTAAACAACTGTCATATTTCCTAGTTCCTCTGAAAGGCCCACTCTCAAGAGGCTCTGATTGGTCAGCTAACATAACGTGCTGTGATTCGCAGATCAGATCCACATCACCAGGAAAAGCGTCACGCCTCTAATTGCATACGCTGTGCCTCTGCTGTGTAAACACTGTCGGTTAGAGTAGCTGTTAGCTGTATAAGTTTGAGCCTGAATCAGATAAAAAAATGAAAAGGACACAGCTGAACCTCACACCTGCTCTCTAAAATAAAATCTGACAATTGTCTTTTACATATATTCAAAATAAGCATATGTAAGTAATATAAAACATTCACATATCTTTTGTGAGTTTGTTATTTGAGATGTAGAATGCAGGAAAACCGTCCGCATAGAGAGACACTGAAGCGCTGGTCAAGATTGTAGGTGTTTACAGTGGTTTTACGGATAAATATGAATTTGTAGCTAACTTGTTGATGGTGCCAAACAGCATTACCCATTGTTTACATCCTTGTTTATGTCCTTGCTACAACATATTGTTAATGCTAGAAACTGTGCATGTAATAGATCAATTTTAACAAATAAAAATACTTATAAGTTGTGGCTCACAATGCACAGATTCGTCTATTATAGTTGGAGCTGCTCCTTCTTTGAGGAGTTTTTAGCCGAATTCAGCACTGAACTATGGAGATTCTGGAAGCTGTCCTTTGTCAAATGCTAGCTATATATTTTATAATTCTCTGGAACATAACTAACATTAAATTGTAAGAAATTCTCTCTTTGTTTTGTGTCCTTTCGAAGCACAAATACAGAAACAGAACAAGCTCTGTGGAAATAGCAGCATTTAGACGAAATTTTAGCTTTCTTTGCAATAACATTAAAGTGCCTCTGACCACGCACCTTTGCAGTGAGGGGTGTATGCTGGTGGTGAATACGCGTAACCTGAAGCTTTTGTGATCTTGTGAGCAGGATGTTAAAGCCAATTTTTCCCATTGTATTGCAGTGCATTACATTCAGAGATGTTGTTTATATTCATACAGCTTAATACATTTTTAAATATGATATCGAAGTGGACCACCCCTTTGAACTATTCAAATTTCTTATTAATCTTTTCAAAAAAATTACAACTGAAGAACACAGAAAAAAAAATAAAGAAAAAGAAAATTCTCAATATTCTCAATAAAAGTTTTCCACATTGAGTAGATGGTATTTAGATATTTCTTCGTGAAATTGAGCTGTTTGTGTAGGACAATTTCTTTTCTATTTTCTGTCTGTATAAATGCTTTAGAGTTTAGACTTGTGTTTAATAAGATCCTGTCTATAATGTAAGAATATGCAAACAAATTACTGTTTAATATATACATTTTTTATTATTGTATTTTATATGATTAAGTATTATAATAAAATTATACATATTAATGTAATTAATTTGATATTATTTCAATTTTTAAAACATTTATTATTGCAATTAAAAATATTATTATGGTATGTTAGTGCGTCGACACATGCACTCCAGTTATCACAGCGACCCGAGTTCCATTCCCGCCTTGAGGTCCTATGCCAATCCTCACCCTCTCTCTGCTCTCCACACTTTCCTGTCAATACTCTCTACTGTCCAGTCCATGAAAGGTGAAAACCTCAAAAAAAATTATAAATATATAATATTTAATATAAAAATAACAATAATAATAATAATAATATATAATATTTATATTTTAATTATAATAATTATTTACATGTATTTAAATAATAAAGATCATGTGTATAACATAATACTACACAGAAATATAATATAATACATGACAATTATAATTATGATATATTATTATATTTATATTTTAATTATGACAATCAATTAGATTTTTTTAATTATATGTATATAGCATACTACACCGCAAAGTGGTGGCGCAGTAGGTAGTGATGTTGCCTTACAGCAAGAAGGTCGCTGGTTCGACCCCGGCTGTGTCAGTTGGCAGTTTTGTGTGGAGTTTACATTGCATTTTGTTCTCCCCGTGTTGGTATGGGTTTCCTCCGGGTGCACCGGTTTCCCCCGCAAGTTCAAAGACATGTGGTACAGGTGAAATGGGTGAGCTGAAATTGTCCATAGTGTATGTGTGTGAATGAGTTTGTATTGATGTTTCCCAGTGATGGGTTGCACCCGGAAGGACATCCACTGGATATGCTGGATAAGTTGGCGGTTGATTCCGCTGTGGCGACCCCAGATTGATAAAGGGATAAAGCCAAAAAGAAAATAAATGAATAATATAATATAATATAATATAATATAATATAATATAATATAATATAATATAATATAATATAATATAATATAATATAATATAATATCATATAATATAATATATAAAACTGAAGTTTACCTATTTTCTCTGATAAGGTACATTATATTATAATACATGTATATTATAAATGATTACAAAAGAGCAATTATCTAAAGTAAAATATTTGTATGATCTTTTTTTTAAATCCTAGTAAATTATACAAAACAATAATAAAGTATAATTTTAATCAAAAACTCACTACTTCTAATAAGGAATAGCCTGTTATAAATCTGAAATAATATTATTAGAGATAACACCCAGTTATAAATCTCACTCCAAGCATGAGCATTTGTATTTTGCTGTGCTTTTAACCCGCCTGCTTTAATGATTTCCCCCATTGGTGTGCTCATCTGCAGTCTCTCTCAAGCATAGCGGGACCGTCTCTGTCCTGCCAATCAAAATGACATGCTTCAGATATTTCTCTCCATCTCACACCGAGCATCTGAAGCCATCAGGCCATGCTGAGAACAATCAAAAGGTCACATTTGTTACCAATACTCTCCTTTATTTGCAATCAGAGAATGAGACTTTATTTCTATTTTTTGTTTTTCAGAAATTCCGGAGAGTGTATGTTGAATGCGGAGGCACGTTTTCGCTCTTGAAGGTAATCTGAAAGCGAGTTGGGCCATGACAAATGGGGACAGCTGGCCTAATTGAATCATTTGAGCTAAGACAGCTCAACTTGGTTATCCTCTCCGCTGGCCATAGTGATATTAGCGCAGGAATCATTAGCCATGAAATCATGTCTGCGTTCTGGCTCTGCATTCTTTATGACACGACAGCCACTGGGTTTTCTTTTTTTTTACACCAATGAGAGCCTTTAAGCACAAAGCGTCTGAGTAGATGAGCTGGATTCATCCATCATGCTAACAAACGAGCTATGTGATATCATGTGCACATCAAACCTTTTTTTTTTTCTTTTTTTGGAAATGTTTGCATTGCATTTATCTTGTTTGTTCATTGGAATAAGAAGATTGAGATATATTTTCTTTATATTCTCATTTACACTTGTTCACATTTACATTTCTCTTTAGTATGCAGATTGGCTATGGCTCTGTATATACTGTACATGTTTGTTATATTGTTTTTATTTGTTGATTGTTTATTATTTTTTTATGTAAAGCCTAACCAGGAACGGGGGCTGCAAATTAGCTTAATGCTATTTGCCCTGTGTATTTCTGTGACATTTTGTAACAGTGACTATGTTTACATGGAAATAATTGAATTATTGGTCTTAATCTGAATAAGACAATAATATGATTAGGTGTTTATATGAGTTGCTTTATAAATGTGCCTTTCATTTTCCCATATTACATGTTACAGCAAATAATTTGATAACCATCATTGCATCATCGCGCTATCCACATTTCCTCTGAAGTTTACTGTAATATTATTTTTGATACCGTACGCCGCATGGGCAAAAAAAAACTCTGCATTTCATGATGCAGGTGTCTGTGGTCCTTCACTGACTCGGTAGGTGCAGAGTATAGTGTCAAACAGCCGTGTGTGTGGAATATTCTGTCACAAAATGTGGTGAAAATCCAACACGACGGTAATTGTTTGATTTCGGTCTTTACATGTCAGAACTGAACTGAAGTGATGCGACTAAACTCAGCATACTCCACGTCTTAATTCGATTTCTGTTTAGTTTATGACCTTAATCGGATTAAATGAATCAAAAATCGCTGTTAACATGGTGGACTCTTAATCAGAGTATTGTCTTAATAGGATTAAAATCGGATTGTCAAATGTAAAACTGTCAAATGTATTGTCCTTGTTAAATAAACAAACAAATAAAAAAAATAAAAAAAGTTTGTTGTTTATTCAAACTTCATTCATACTTATTTAAAATGAGCTGAGACATAATTCTTGATTATATTTTGGGACAACTTGATTGTTTTATGTTCAATCCACTTAAATTTTTAAAAAACGAATGAGCTAACTTAATTCCTTCATGTTGTCTTAACTTAAATCGATTATGTGGAACCGATTTCAAATCGATTTTTACAGTGAGAGCATCATTCATTTAGCTGAGCCTGTTATTTTATGTAGCTATTTTAGTATTGTTACAGTTTTATTAATAGTCTCACTTTTATATTTCTGTTTTAGTGAAATTTTGTAATTGTGTGTATTTTTAATAAATTTTTTGAATGTGTATTTGTGTTTCTAGATTAATTTAAACAAAAAACGTTTAAGTAATTGTTAAATTATGCAGATTGACTGATTTTAACATATTTATAGATTTATTATTGAAAATATTGTAAAAAATGCTTAGTAAGTATGTTGTGTGCTTTTTTTGTTTTCTTAATTGTTTTAATTAATCTGTATTACTCTATTTAAACCAAAAAATGTAAAAGTTAAATTAAGCAGATTAGTTATTTTGGTAAATACTGTTTATTGTGAATTGGAATTGTATTTACAGTTATTTCTATCATTCTGTATTACCACACTGTAAAAAAATCTGGGTTCCACACAATTTATTCATGTTGTCCAAACACAAATCTATTAAGTTAAAACAAATTTAAGTGGATTTAACATAAAACAATGAAGTTTTCCACAAAAAAATCTCAATAATTTTGATGTTTCAGCTTATTTTATATAAGTAGTTTGAACAAGCAGCAAAACAATGTGAATAAGAGCATTTCTAAATTATTTTAAACAATACACACTAAGATACATTTAGATATTTGTCTTTATTGTAAGATTCCACAAATTAAGTATAAACTCATAAAATAAAACAATTTTAAAACTGTATTTACTACAAATCAGCTTTTGTGAATTAAAAGGTTCTCTTAAAATTGATGTTTTATTTAAAAAAACAAAAAGCAATAAATTAAACACGCACACACACACGCAATGAATTTCATTTTACATTTTTTACTAGACCCAAAAAGAACTAACAAAAACAAGGCTGTGTTTTTGCCGATATTTCACGTCACAACTGTCATTTACAGTTTTTAAATAGCAAATGTTTTATGAATTATCGTTGAAATAATTAGATTCACAAGAAAGACATTCTGTGATCACAGAATTATTTGCCCAAAATTTGAAAAGTTTCTCATAGCCTTGTTTAATAGAAAGGCTTTAGACAGAGTTGTAGATATGGGTGGAAATGTAATCTCCTTTACCCACGTCACACTCCAGAGCTCATAATGAGTTCCAATTACCTTGATTCCTGCAGATCATTTGCTAGTAATGTAATCAGGTGCGTTTCATATGCTGCTTCCAGACCTCTCATATCTCCAGGCGAGCTCTCACTCATTACAACAATAGTATTAACATGATAAAGACAATACTCTGATTAAAGATGCAGTAGGTGATCTTCCACAATGCTAACAGTTTAGCATAAATCATTGAATCACAATCCCCCCCCCCCCCCCCGCCATCCAGAGCCACGCCTCCTGAAACACGAGAATATAAATACATTTATCACTTACTTCCAATTCCAATCATAACAATTGGAATGTGAAGAGACTTTCAACCAGCACAACAGAAAGTTTCCGAAGACAATCCCCTACTGCACCTTTAAGAATCTAACATAAAAACAGAGATTTGAGAATAACTTAATCTGGCTAAAGTCACAATTATACAGTATGTAATCATACAAAGCTTTAATCATACAAACACATTTGTGTGACAAAAAAAAATGTAAAAACAGTTTTGGCGAATAATGTTGTACCGGTGGATGTTTACTGCGAGCAATATTATGCTTGCATGTTACGCTGGTGACTATAATGGCAATTATTCATATTGCTTATAAACACCCACTCTACATCCATATGAAGAGGAGAAAACATAGGCGAAAAGGTTATTTTTCATATTTTTACTTGATTGTTTTTAGTTCCTTTTCTAGATTTTGAATGTCGCATGACAATTATAGATGATCAGAGAGCTCTTCGATTTCATCTGAACTATCTTAATTTGTGTCCCAAAGATGAACGAAGGTCTCGGGGGATTGGAACCAAGAATATTTTAGCAAACTGAATCTGAAACTATAAGTCAATAAAAATATTGGTCAAAAACATTTTCGTTAACTGAAATAACATTTTTAAAAATCCCAAATGAAAAACTAAAACTAACGGCAGTCACTGAAAAAACTAACTGAAATAGCAATTATTAACAATTATTAAAAAAAATTTAGAATAAATAATCACTCATAAAATCTAACTTGTGGGAAAGGAAGTCCCTGAAAATATGCTTTTACTGCTAAACACATTTTGTTTATTTGCCTAGAAATGTCAACTAGGCATGTTAAACTACTATACAACTACTATACAGACATTTGTCTTTATCCTTTATTATTTAAAAAAATTATTTGTTCAAGTTGCATTTGTGTTGTTTTGGATTCAGTGTCTGTTAAAATGAGGTTAATAAAAGTTGTGCAAACAATAAACTTTACTTTGGTCGATTCTGGACATGTTCTGTTAAAGGGGTGGTCCAGAGTGTATTTTTGAGGATTGGTTGTGTTTATAAGATGCAAAGCAATGTGTGCTCATGCTTCATTTGTACAAAAAAATTATGTTATTATTTCATGCATCTTCCTTTGATCATATACTGCTACTCAGCTAACATGAAAACGACTGTCATATTTCCTAGTTCCTCTGAAAGGCCCACTCTCAAGAGGCTCTGATTGGTCAGCTAACATAACGTGCTGTGATTCGCAGATCGGCTCCACGTCACCAGGAAAAGGCGTCACACCCCTATGCGCTGCATAAAGAGACACTGCAGCACTGGTGAAGATTGTGGCTGTTTACAGCGGTTTGACTGATAAATATGAATTTGTAGCTAAATTGTTAGCTGTGCTAAACAGCATTTTCCATTGTTTACATCCTTGTTTACGACCTCGCTACAACATACCATTAACTGTGTATGTAATAGATCAATTTTAACAAATAAAAATACTTAAAAGTTCTGGCTCACAAGCCACAGCTTTATCTATTATGGTTAAAGGAGTTTTTAGCCGAATCCAGCACTTTACTGGGAGAAATTCTGGAAGCTGTCCTTCGTCAAATGCTAGTTATATATTTTTTATATAATTCTCTGGAAGATAATTAACATTAAATTAAGCACTTCTTTCTTTGTGTTGTGTCCTTTGGAAGCCCAAATACAGAAACAGAACAAGCTCTGTGGAAATAGCAGTGTTTGGATGGAATTTTAGCTTTCTCTGCTGTAACATTACATCACCCCTAACCACACCCCTTCACTGCACGGGGTGTATGCATGTGGTGAATGCACGTAACCTGAAGCGTTTGGGATCTCACTAACCCAGATTTTTTTTTTTTTTTTGTAGTCCCCAAACTTCGTTCGCTGTAGGCTTTTCTATGCTAACTTTGTAAAAGTAAATGTCTCCCTTTGCATTGAACTTTGAGCGTTTAAAATAATGTTTATGTTCACACAGCTACATTACACATCAACTAAAGTTTAAAATATGATATCATAGTGGACAACCCTTTTAACTAGAATGACAAAAACTGAAAATAAATATTTAAAAAATAAATTAAAAATGTTTATAAAATAAAAACTACAACTAACAAAACTATTATGGAAACGAACTAAAACCAAACTGAAATTTAAAAGCAATTTTAAATATAGTCTGTAAATAAAATACATTTAAAAAAGCAAAACTATGATAACCTTTATTTGAATGACATGAGGGCGAGCACTGCAAACGTCACTGCAAACAATTTATATGGGCTGAATATAAACAAACAAATTCAGTTGAACATTACTAAATTTAATCTGTTTTGTTTAAATGCGGCCCATATAAATTGTTTGCAACCACTTACCTTAACAAAAAAACTTTTTTTCAGTGCATGTAAATGTTCCCAAATTTTCCCTCCCTTCATTTCGGCCATAAAACTGCCTCTACAGCATCTCCAATCCCCAACACACAGAGTCTGGGATTTAGCTAGTACAGCAAGAGCTACAGTGATAACTGAGGACGCACAAACCCATACAGTGTGGCCCTCAATGGAAGTTCACTCATGACAGAGTGATTTAACGGTCCCATGTGTGGGATCCCCTGCCACGTTCAGGTCAATTTCCATTTGGAGGGTGCGACGTGACCCCAATGAGACGCCTGCTTTAGCAGCGTAGCATTAAATGATGTCCCAGATTCCCCTGAGCAGTGCTGTGCAGAGACCTCAATCTCACGGGTGAGCTTGACTGAAGACGCGGTCGACGGGAGGACGCACACCAACACGCCGCCCCTGGGCACACTCAGGCAAAATTTGCCATGAGCAATTATCAAGAGTTTTAACATGACAGGTCTATTCCAGGTTTAAACCCGGGGTAAAAGCGTACTGACAGTCATGCGAAAAGAAGGAATTACAGCCATTCCTCTTTTCTATTCTCCTTCCTGCCCTCGGGGCTTCAGTGTACAGTGTGACTTTTGTGTGTTTGCACATCATTACCAGCATCTCTGTCACACAGCGCTGGAAAATTCAGATGTGCACCAACAGCAGAAGAGGAATCAAGCATGAGTGAGTGAGACTCGTGGTGTAAAGCTTGTTTATTGAAGATGATACACCGCCTGACAGAGACACATCAGGGCGTTTAATGTCAGAGTCACTGCGACATTATTATGGGGCGAATCACTGTGTACATAGAGAGGTTAACATGTCTTTTAAATGTTTAAAGGGATATTTCACCAAAAAATGAAAATAATGTCATTATTTATTCATCCTTATAGCAAACCTGTGTGATTATCTTTCTTCTGTTAAACACAAAGAAAGATACACTGAGGAATGTCGGAAAAAATAGCCACTGACCACCACTTTTTTGTTCCTATACGATCTATCTGTTTGTTAAGTTGTGATGCATGAAATACTGTTTCCGGGTGAAGCCGCTACTCATTTTAATTGAGAAAATATTCATTTGTGACCACTTTTTAGACATATTACAAATTAAAGTGAATGAATTTTATATAAAATCATATATAATTGTGAATGTGTAGATTGTGTACACAATCTCTGGACTTGCTGCATCACAGATACCAATATTTTAACAATTTATAAAAAAAAAAATGAATTACTTTCTGTCATGAACACTCTCGGGATTTAGTATGGTAATGTATATGGCAGTGTTGATCTTGGCGGTATAGATCTGCTAAGCTGCTGCTGCTTTGATATTGACAGAGCAAGTGCCGAGACATGCTACTGCCAGTATATACACAGACATGCGGTCTAAGAATATAACACGCTGCTGCTGCAAACATAATACATATGTAACACAGGTGGAGCTATGGTGGAGGAGGGTCTTTGAAAACACTCCGCAGCTTAAAAGCAAAAAAAATAAATAAATTACACAGCTCATCACACAGCTTTATCCCCTAGCTCAGTGGTCCTCAACCACCGGTCCATGGATCAACTGGTACCGGGCCCCACAATAAATCATTAATTATTTCCGTTTATTTATTATCTGAGTCTGAACAATCTTTTATTTTAAAAAGTCTTTTATTTTGAAAAAAGACAGTATTCTCTTGCTTACGGTACAGTCACTTGAGCGCCCAAATTTAACCCACAAGCAGCAAAATGAGTAAAAAAACAGGCGTCTTTGCATATATATATATATATATATATATATATATATATATATATATATATATATATATATATATATATATATATATATAAATATATATATATATATAGTGATATTCTAATATAATACATTGTTACATACATTTTCATATGGCACTTGGGCCCCAAAGTTGCTTTGTGTGACGCCACATTTGATGTTTTTTTCAACATTCTTCAGAATATCTTCCATTGTGTTCAACACAACAAAGACATTCCTAAAAGATCATTCATTCATTCATTCATTTTCTTTTTGGCTTAGTCAGTTTATTAATCTTGGGTCGCCACAGCGGAATGAACCGCCAACTTATCCAGCACATGTTTTACACAGCGTATGCCCTTCTAGCTACGACCCAGTACTGGGACACACCCATACACACTCATACATACATACATACATACATTTTTGACAATCTTAAAGACGATAGTAGAGAAAGTTTTCTCATACGTGCCATTTTACGTAAATCCTCCAGAGGCTGTTGTCTTTGCATTTCCGGTCATTTCAACATCATTTTGGCACGTGTCTGTGAGAGAAGCCAGTCGGCTTGTCGTTGAGCATAATATATCAGCTTGATATCAACTGACCAACCCACCCCTTTTCCTAAACCAAACCAATAGTGTTTTCAAAAGCAAACTAAAAGAGAAAATCCATTGCAGCCTCATCCTTCTACCACAATCTCACACTGCTTTTTTGGGTTTCGCTTTACCTGGTCTTTGAAACCATCCTTCCCCAGACTTGAATCCCAATCTGCTCTGCCTCCCAACTCTGGCACCATTCACAGTGAACTACCGAGCAAACTAATCATGCCAGAAGAGCCATTCATACAGAGGTAAGCTGTCAGTGGTACCACCCCATAGTGTTGGTTTTACACACAAAATGCAGCCATTATGTACCCCGGAGCACATATTTCTCAGATCTCAGAAATGTATTCCTGGGCACGAGCCTGTGTTGGTAATTGTCTCCTTAAATTGTAAATAAAGGAGCCGAGTCTGAGAGAAAATCTGAATAAACCATTTTTTTTTTTTTGTTTTTAGATTTATTTTTGGCCTTTTTGCCTTTATTAGATAGGACAGTATTTAGACAGGAAGCGAAGTTGGAGAGAGAGAAGGGGGTAGGGTAGGGAAATGTCCTCGAGCCGGGATTCAAACACAGGACGCCCTGACGTGCTATTGCACCATATGTGGACGCGCTAACCACCAGGCCATTAAGCCGACTGAGTGAACCATTTCTGAGGCTTTTATTTTAGTATGTTGATCATACCTGCCAAAATCTAGGAGACAGGCGAGGAGTGGTGTAAATGTCTAGGTGTATGTACCAGTACTGTGCAGA
This sequence comes from Danio rerio, assembly GCF_052040795.2. Classification (NCBI taxonomy): domain Eukaryota; kingdom Metazoa; phylum Chordata; class Actinopteri; order Cypriniformes; family Danionidae; genus Danio; species Danio rerio. Next base: position 27,893,569 of record NC_141044.1, read on the forward strand.
AATTTTCCAAGTCTTTCTTTTTGAGCATCATTGCCTTGTAACAATGATGCACAGAGGGGCGTGGTTAGGAATATTTTAGAATGGCTAAAACTGACATCAACATAGAACTACCACTCCAAGAGTGAGAGCAAATCGTCAGATTTTGATTGAACATTATCAAAACATTTTTTTGTTGTTGTTTCAATTCAACTAACATGAATTAATTGCTCAAAATAACAATATGCGCTGGCAAAATAAACATTGGAAATTTTTATTTTTCATTGACAATGTCATTGTAAGGTGATTATAGATTTAAATATGTAAAAAAAATAATAATAATAACAATTTTTGCAATCTATCATTAAAGACTCCAAGAAAATATTTCCCTTTAAAATATCAGAGCTGGAGACCAGAGAGAGAGAGAGAGAGAGACTCTGTCTGGTGGGCTGCAGACACGTTAGACAACAGTGGCAATGAAGCATTGGCAGAAAGTGATAATTATTTTAATTAATGATAATGGTTTTAATGATTCAACATTTTGGCTAATTGATTATGATTGATTGCACATTACTGAACAAGGAAAGTGAATCAGGGAGGTAATCAGGGATATGACAGCACAGGTCAACACTGCAGCATGAGAGAACATACAGTACACATGCTAATCAGGCCCACGGAGATGGCAGACTCCACCACTGTCTGTCTGTCTGTCTGTCTGTCTGTCTGTCTGTCTGTCTGTCTGATCACCTGTATATTTGTTGTATATCTATCGGCCAGGAAAAAAATTGTTCAGATTACTGGGCACAATTAAAATAAAAATAAAATTCTAATAATATTAATAATACATTTAACATAGACATAACTATAAACTGTTAATATAGTATAAATATATAATCTATAAATGTATAATAAACAATCATAATAAACAATGTATATAATGAAAGAAATATAAGATAATAAAAACACAAACCTGCATTTAATCAGCATGTAAAGCGAAACTGTAATAAATTTAAGTTCTATAGATCTATCTACACATTTACTTAGTAGCCTAATATATTTCACAGTATGAAAAGAAATCAGTTTGTTTTATTGTAAAAAGTCTGTCCATTACAACATTAAAAATGATCTCAGCTGTAACAAATGAACAATGTCAATATTACATTAACATATTATGACATATGAAATTACATTATAAATTTGAAACACTTTGTTGTTTTTTCAAGTGATGATGTCTTTGACTTCTTGTTGCAGTTGAATCCTGAGCTTAACAAAAAAAAAAAAGTGACCTTTTAAGGCCATTTAAACCAAACATTTCAAGAACCAAGACAGTGCAAATTGGTCTTTTAAATTAGCTTCTGTTTAAAAAGTAAGACAATGACGACAGTATTGACAATTATTTGTGAATATCTGATGTCAGCGCCATGATTGACCAATAAAAATTAAGTATTCAGTAATACATATCTGCATTATGAAATAAACACTAATAATTGACTCTACAAGTAAAACTGGTCGCTTAAAATACAGTCAGCTAAGTTCTAACATCTAGTTAACGTCAATGTTTAATGTTTACAATGATTACTTTTATAGTTTTTCTTACAAATAGTTAGACTAAGCAAGTACTCAAAAATCACTATGAAAGTACAATTTGTCTACTAAAGTAAAGTTTAAAGCTCTGAAGTGGGAAACCTGAAGCGTTTAACACCAACAGAACAATGTTTCAACTAAAGAATATCAGTGATACATTTTTTCTCATAATTAGTAGGTTAAGGCAGTTCATTGCGTGATATTTTAATTGTGATCTATGCTGCCGCAGTTGGGATGCTCATTATAAAAACCTTAACACTGCTGCCTCATCTCCAAGGTGTTAAAATTTAGAGTATCATAACATCTATTACAAAATATTTGTGGATAAACACACCAAAAAGTGTTGGCAAACACCAGCCTCATTTTCACATTCCTTCTAATAAGACGCACATAGACTTTTTAGCATTCACTGTATGTGCAATTTTTCTCTGCTTTGCATGAAGAAATAGGTTGTTGATGTGACGTGTCACACATGACAAAACTGAATATAATTAGTATTCGCATTATTTAAAACGCAGTAAATTATACATTTCTTTGTATTCCATGGACCTCGTTAAAAAAAAAAAAACAGCCCTATGATGTGACTCTCTCAAGTATGGAAAAGTAAATTACAATGTCTATCATTTAAAAATAAGGGCGAAACAGTGGCTCAGTGGTTAGCACTGTCACCTCACAGCAAGAAGGTCACTGGCTCGAAGAACATCCACTGTGTAAAACATACGCTAGATAAGTTGGTGGTTCATTCCACTGTGGTGACCCCTAATGAATAAAATGGACTAAGCTGAAGGAAAATGAATGAATAATTTCAAACCAAAATAACTTTTGTAAATGTCAAAAAAAAAATTTCATTCATATATTTCTAAAAACATAGAAACTCAATACATGCTGTTTCTGAAAACCATGTCCTCTGGTGTGACATTAAATGCTAATGTTTTTTAGGAAATACCATCGAAAAATGTTATTAGTTGAATGGGGTCCATTCAAGATCATGTGACTGAAGCCCCTTGTAAGGGCCATCTTTTAAAGGGCTCCAATTTTGGCCTTTTTACAAGATTATTGTAAAACATCATTGGAGTCATTTGTGTCTCCAGAATGTGTCTGTGAAGTTTCAGGTCAAAATACCCATCAGATTTATTCTTTCCTGAAAATGTCAATTTCTGGCTCAAAGGGAATAGTACCTGTTTTGGTGCCTGTGCCTTTAAATGTAAATGAGCTGGTTCTCCATGCCCACTCTTGGGACATGTGGTTTGAAATGATGACACGAGGAAACAGAGACCCACAGTCTTCAATATTACAGTGAGATTAATGAGACACACAAATGCCATTACAAAGTTAACAATGCACGTTTAACACGTTGAGCTGTTTTTGCTCATCTAATTGTGGCAAATGTGACTGGATGCCCACCAAATGGGTAAATATGCTGCTGTATAGAGATCCATGTTAGATAAGGTACTTTACAAAATAAATCTGATTTAACATCCACAAACCGGATCTCCTGTTGTGTGATTGAAGCGTGCTGGTTTATTTTTGTGTACACTGTCTGATGTAGTGTTTTCAGCAGTTATGAATTATGTAGCTCAAAAATGATTTCAAAATGCTATAAAAAAATACAGTGAAGCACTTTCTGCTCATTGTTAACCACAGAAGGTTTGAATCCCAGTTACTTTGCAAATCCTGTCCTGTGGACATGTGTAGGCAGATTCTGATGTATGATAATCTTGGATAATATAACGGTTTCATGATTAATACTCAAAAATATGTTATTTTTAAATATCTGGGTAAAAAACAAGAGCCATCTATTTACCTCTGAACACAATACTACACTGGTCAGGTCCATAGCATGCTTGGTGCAATTTGATTTCAAATGTTTGCTAAATTGTGGCCTGACCAGTAGCTTTTGGTGTGAATAGTCCTTTACTGCTGAAGATGTTGCCCTAAATAAATACTGTATATAGTCTTAACGTAAAAAGCACATTAAAAATTTCATATACCTTAAGAATGATATAACAGAAAATGTTTGTGTTTTTAAAACTGACTTTTTCCCAAACTGTGGTAAACCTTGAAACCAGTTATCATCCCATGCCTAGACACATGTATAAGCTTTTCCATGGAGACATGTTAATACCAAGTGGCAACAACCTGCTCTCCCTTGTGAAGTTAATACAGAAGTAACTAAAACTGCAATACATTGAATTTCTGCTAGGCCTGGTTCCATAATAGAGCAAATTTCTATTGACCCCATTGTTAAAATGGGCAACTTTACAGTGGAAAAAAGGTGTTAACAACCTGGTACAAAGAACAAATTTGTTGTATATAGCTAATATTACCCTTCATGACAACTGTGAGGGGGAGAATATTTTTATAACTCATCTGTTTCTTTTATATTAAGTTATATTGAGTCTGCATAATTAAGGGCGTGGCCACTTGAGTGACAGCTAGGTCTCACTAGTCGACGTTAGCTCAGCTGATTCCGGCTGATTAGCTGCTGAACTCTGCATAAATATCGTATTTTTGTTTTGTTTTATGTGGCTTTACAGTCAGTTGCCTTTTGGAATTATTTCCTACAATTATCAGATAATATGGCTGGCTGTGTGCACTTAATTGTGCTCATAAACCATTCAAGTGCCCTCCATTTCCCAGGTGAGTGAAATTTTATACTTATATACCATCTCTATAAATGTATTTGTTTTATCCAAGATAATTTACCATTTATAATTTTCTTTAGACCTGTAAAGCACTCCAGAATTTGACTGATTAATTAGCTGTAGACTGTAGGACAGTCATCTGAAACGCAAGACTACTGAACACTGTATGACAGCATTAACAAACACTATCTATATTTGAAGTATCCGGAAGTAATTCACGCTTTTCTCCTGTAGAAAAATGTCACAAGAACACTGCTCATGGCTCAATGTATTACAACAGTGTTTTTAAACGACTACACACTTTATTGATATAGTAAACAACCAAGCACATGTGGTCAGAACAAAAACGAGTCACAGGTAATGAAGTGTTAAGTGTTTTTCCCACAGAAAAGGCCGATAAAATGCTAAATGCTAGCAGACATCTGTAGCTTCTCTCACGCTCCGCATCTTTGGCCTTTTTTTGATATCCCTCTGTCGGCGCAATGACGTAAAATGGCGAGAGTTGGCCACCCCTACTTGTAGCTTCATTTGCGCTCTTCAGAAATCTATGGGTGACGTCAAGAATACTATGTCCATATCTTTTGAAAGACCTTTCAAGATCTTTGAAGATCTCTTTCAGAAAGCAGGTAAGACAAAAACAGAATCCAAACAATAAAATAAAGAAATAAATTACAGGGTGAGAATTTGGTAAAATCTGAAAACGTGGTAAAAATCAGATGAGAGCTTTTCTTTTTATTTGGATAGCTTTTGAAAATTGTTCATTGGGTTTAGGGAAGTGAGTGGACAGATCAATCAATAAAATTGTTTGGGTTTAGAGGAGGAGGAGGGTGGGTCAGTAGAACAGTGGCCTCTGGTGGGTTTACGTGAGAACAGCAGGTGCAAAAGGCACCCACGAGAGAAATCTGAGATCTGAAAAAGTGTACACAGGGGTGTATTTTTAGAAACCACTATAAAATTGTTTTGTTTTCCTTTGCTGTGACAACCCGATTCATTGAATATGTAAAAAAGTCTGACAAGTCATGAATAAATAACAAATATTATATATATATATATATATATATATATATATATATATATATATATATATATATATATATATATATATATATATATATCAAATCAATAGCACTTTATAAAGCTAAATCACTCTTACTCTATTTGTATATTATTAAGAGTTATTATTAAGAGTTATTATTATGATTATTATTACTTTTATTTTTTTAAGAATTATATTTTACTTATTTTTGTTTATTTATTTGCAATGTCACAGCATATTACATATTTAGCGTATAGTTCTGAAAAATGTTTAAAATCAGTAAAATAATAAATAAAGTTAGTGACTCCCTATATTTTCTAAAACATCAGACTTTAAACTACATAAATATATCTATTTGTTGCATGTACAGTAGTTACAAGTGCAAAGCTAGCTGTGATAATTGCAGTTGTTTGTATCCTTGAAAAAATAGCCATCTTGGTGCAATAAATGGGGGGCATTGAGGACATTCTAGAAAGAGCCACACTTTAGGCATCCTCACATCGGTGTCCATGACAGGTACTACTCATCCAGGCCACTCCACGTTAATTTGGGGGGAAACAGAGGAGTTGTCTGAGCCTTGTTGTCCTATGTCACGGCTGACCCAGGAGGTAATTGTCCCTTCACCTGTTCCTCAGATCTGCCCGCAGTTAGAGGACTCTCATCAGGAGAGGAACCCATCAAAACCTGCCCGCCGGAGTTGCCTCAAAAGCCCTGGACATGCAAATATCGCACCCTTTTTATGTCATGTTGGAGAGCCGGGATGACCTCTGACTTCTGCCCTCCACTTTCAACTACTTATCCCTTCCTCTTTCCCTCTCAGAGTAGCTTGACTGGGTTAGACTTTAATTAATGAAATGTATGATAATGTGATTTCTGTAATAGAATGACATAGTCTAATGGTGTTGTGTGATTATGATTAATACAGCACTTAAAACATGGGAAATCAAGCCAAGGGCTAAATGACGGCCCCTTTTGATTCCAGACCCCCGTCCCGCCAACATAACTGGACAGACTGACCCGATCAGAACGAGTTCAGAAATGTTGCTTTGATATTTACGCAGTCAAACAGCACAAATGTTCATATGTATAATCCCTAAATCGCTCCTTTTTTTCTCCTTTGTTTTTCGCGAAGGTTATGCCAAGGAGACTTGCAAACCAGCACCAGGAGGAACGGAGAACTTTCACAGGTGTCTGCGGAGGAGCGTTAGTCACCCTCATACCTTGTGAATTTGATAATTAATACCGTAATTCAACTAAAACCACTCGGCGTGAGCTGTAATGAAAACTGATGTAGCTACTCAGCACAGCGAGCATCACAGGTGGGCCCAAATTAATGTGCAAATAGAGCTAAATTGCCTGTGCTTAGTGTTTTCGTCAGCACCATTTCAGTTTGTTGGAACTATCAGTAATTAATTCTGATATAACAAAGTCGTAAATTTAAGGTTAAACACCAGCGTTACCTTCTGATGCGGCGATGGGGGGCTCATTTAGGAGTCCCAGCTGGGATCCAACATCTCACCATTACTGAGAGATCAGACGAGCCCTTGGAGACAAAGAACAACTATAAGGCTGTCAGCTGTGGTTAGCGCTCTAAAATACTCAGATGCCCATGGAAATGAGCAACGGCTTTAGAAAATATCACTGCTGCCATTAAAACCGTCTTTGGAATACGTGACACGAAAGGTTAATTGTGTTTAAGTTCTGTGCGAATGACGTGAATCAAAACATTTTTATTCTGCTTGGCCTTTTTTTTTTCTTTCTCGTAGGCAAAGCATCTCATTTATTGAAAATGGTGTCTGAAAACAAACCGCAGACAAATCAGAAAAATAATCACACATTTATGAATATTTAATATCACAGTCACGGCAAATAAGGCGAGTAATTAGTGGTTTCCATAAATTTGCAAATTGTTATTTCATGTTGATGAAAGAGGTTCGGTTTGGCTCATGAATTATTCATGCATCAACAAAAGTTTAGCGGAAAAGAAATGAAAAGGAATGAAAAGTGAAAATTGCAGGACTGTGAACGCACACACACTCAAATACACATGCAAGACACTATATTCGACAACGAATGCTGATGCTGAGCTCAATGCAACAGTGTTTATTATAAAAATGTAGTGAGATTTAAATAATAACATTGTTTAATGAAGTACAAGTAAAATCTAGCAAAAAAATAAATGTACAACCACAATAAAACCTAAAATCTCCTACATAATGGAGATAACAGCTTCTAGAGACAAAAACGTGTAAAAAAAAATGAAAATCAAGTTAAAAATAAAGAAAAGTACAAGCACAGAAAAACCTAAAAATCAAGACAAAATGGGGAAGAGCAAACAGCTTCTAAGACTAAAATGTCAGACTAAAAATCTAATAAAAAAGCATGCACAATCGCAATAAACTAAGACAAAAGCTTGTTAAAAAAAATGAAAATCAAGCACAAAAATAAAAGTACAACCATAGTAAAACAAAATCACCTACAAAATGGGGATCAGCAAACAGCTTCTAAAACAAAAACAAACAAAACTGAATATCAAACAAAAAAAGACATGTACAACCACAGCAAAAACAAAAATCATAAAATGGGGATCAGCTAACACCGTGGTCCTCAACCTTTTTATCACGGCAGACCAGTCAACATTTGACAATTTTACCATGGATTTGGGCAGGGGGTTTTGCGGCGTTTCGTAGGTTGTTTTATTTATGGAAAAAATACAAAACACTATAGTGTTTGGGTGTTCTGTGTTTGTGAAATAATTAGTCTACTGAAATGTGTATATTCCATACAAGCTGAAGCTGATCGGTCAATTCTTGTCACGTGGCTGGCGGTGCGCTTGCAGAATTTATTCAACTGGGTTCGCCTGGCTGGCACAATCACAGTAAAAACTTAAATTCACCTACATAATAGGGACCAGCTACAAATTCTACCAAAAAAAAAGAAAATCTAGCAAAAAATGTACAAGCACAGTAAAACCTAAAATCACCTATAAAATTTGATCACCTAACAGCTTAAGACAAAAACATGTTTAAAAAAAAACATGAAAATCTAGCAAAGAAAAAGAGACGTACAATCACAGTAAAGACTTAAAATTACCAACATAATGTGGACAACTTCTAACTAGGCATGGGCCAGTATATAGAGTAGATTCTATTGGTATAATAATCTTGGATAAAAAATATCACGGTTTCACCATATTGTGATTACTGCTCTAAAGTCTGTTCTTTTTAAATGTCTGGGTAAAAAACTAAAACTTTTTTCCACTTTAAACACAATATATATTTTATTCTGAGTAACATTTTAAACATTTTGAGCAATCAACATGTCAGGCTAAATCATTCAAATGAATCACTGACTTCTGCTGTCTTCATTAGTTTCAAAAACACAGATTCAAAATTCAAAATGGCATCTTTGGATTTCTTTTCTGCTGTAGATACTCTTTTCCTAGAAAACAGAAAAAAAAATCTTACACATACCTTAGGAACGGTATAGCAGAGCATTTTTTTTGGGGGGGTTAAAACCTTGACTTTTCCAAATCGCAGTATACCTTGAGAATGGTTATTGTCCCATGCCTACTTCTAATACTAAAATGTGTTTAAAAAAAACTGAAAATCAAGCAAATATGTACAAGCACAGTAAAGCCTTATACTGCAAATCACTGTAAAGCACTGTAAATCACCTACAAAATGGAGATAACAGCTTCTAAGACAAAAACTTCTTTAAAAAACTGAAAGCACAAAAATAAGAGCACAACCACAGTAAAACCTAAAATCACTAACAAAATGGGATCAGCAAACAGCTTCTAAGACAATAATGTGTTTAAAAAAAACTGCAAACAAACATTTAATAACACAAAAATTAAGGAAAAAAGACAACTACAGTAACTCAATATAAAAACCATACATATTTGGATCCAAATCTTTACATTTTCACCACTCTAGATTGCCAATATTCTCCACATCCTCTGCAGTAACTCATCCACAAATAAGGAACACTAACAAAAAGAGGCGCTTTGTGATAATAAACGTGTGTGCGCCCGTTTAGCAGGGCGGGGTGCAGGGGTTAATGTTTCGGTGGAGCCGTGAGACGCAGCGAGTCAGAAAACAAGAGCAAAACAAATCTGTGATCTGGAACTTCCCAAGCACCCACTCAGGAGGGATTAATGAGGAGTACACTGCTGTGAAATTACGTGCCCTTTGAGTCAAGAAAATGGCCTTAGTGGTGCATGACCTTGAAATGAGGTGAGACAAACCTCACCTGAACCACAATTAACAACGTTACATGGGCCGAGGTTGACATTAGCAGACAAAAGAATACAAACATCAAGATTTAACGTGGAAAATTCTGCTTTCAAGGCACATCGGGACTCATTTTCACTGGCTGAATGCTTTAAAAAGGTCCATTCACAACAAAAACTGTAAATATAGGCATCATTCATAATATAAAAAATTGCATCGCAATGGGGTTTATGCAGAAGTAAACAAAAGGACTTTGATTTTTCGGCAACCTGGGTCAAATGCTTCTGTTTCCCAAATTGTATGCAGTTACAAAATCGGCGCATTTAAAGTCTGCTTTCTTTAAAAATATTCACTGCCTGATTGATGTAGGATATAAAGTGGGTCTCAGAATGTACAAGAAGCACTGCATTAAATGCCATTTTTCTGCACCATGTCTTTAAAATATGAAAAGGTATTTTACTCCAGTTTTTCCAATGGAGTTTCTGCGTTGGACTCCTGCTCCTGAAGGGCGCGAGTATGTAAACAGCTTTTCATCTCATTTTCCACTTTAACAACTAAATAAATGCTGAAGTCTGTTTAATTGATAATATATTAATGTTACTACAGCATCAATGCTGTAAAAGGAACCATATAAAATTGAAAAAGGCCACATTAACCGTTCACTGGAGGTTTGTCTGTATGAGAAGAAACAGCTGTGAATATACCACACCATATACTATTATAATGAACGCAGCATAGAAAAACAACATGTAGAAACTATTTTTAAAACTTTTTTGGTCACAATTTAGGTTAAGGTGCATTTATCGCTATTAACAAACCATTATCTAACACTTTTAGCTCAATAAACTACTGATTTGCAGCTTATTAATAGTAAGATAGTAGTAGGGTTTAGGTATTGGGCAGGATTAGGGATATAGGACCATACGTTATAAGTATCAATAAACAGCCAATATCTTAAGGTAATAGGTAGGTAATAAATTAGTAGTTAACAGTAGGAATTGGTTTTAAACTATAGTGTTACATTGCATTTTTCTGATGACGAATGATAAAAACATTGATAGCCAATCAGAATAATTTAAAAATAATTTAAAGTGGCATTTAATGAAAACTGTGGCTAAAGCTTTGTAAACAGAAAAATATTGTTTGATAGCTAGGGTTGGGCGATGTCGACCAATTTGGCATCGTATGATGTCGAATGTGAAACATCGCGATAGACGATGGCATCATCATCGACCATTTACTTGACCCGCATGGCCTTTGCTTTACCCATAACCAAATCCTAAATAAATACAGATAAGTTACACACAAATTACCATCAATCACTTTTTTCAGTAGGACTCCGGCATGAATAGGTAAAGTGATCTGTGTCATTATAATGTTGTGGACAAATTTAAATTGGTAAAAAAGGTGCACAACCAACAAGAACCAACTAACAGTATCTGAGGTTTTTGCTAAAATTACTAAGTACAAGCGTGAAAGTGAAAGATTGAAGCAGTGTACTGACGCTGTGACTGACTGCTGGAGCTCAGATGCGCAGATACACTGCAGCGTGGCAGAATGTGTGTGTTTGTGTTTGTGGTGGTCACGTGATCATGTGTGTTTTCAGCGGTATAGTGTGGAAGGAGGGATTTTCAGATATGCTAGATGAAATGCCAGTGTGGACGTGGATCATTTTCGTTCTAAAATGCCATTTTAAAACTAAGACATATTAGTGTAAACGGAGCCTGAGTATGTATTTTTTGCAAGCGAGTTGCTGCTGCAACAGGGGCGGGACGGACGATTGCAATGCCGGCTCAGCATCGTGATGTCAAGATCAAGATTTTTAACACATTTCTACACATAATAGTTTTGATAACTTATCTCTAATAACTGATTTCTTTTATCTTTCCCATGATGACAGTAAATATTATTTGACTATATATTTTTCAGGACACTTCTATACAGCTTAAAGTGAAATTTAAAGGCTTAACTAGTTACAGTAGGTTAACTTGGCAGGTAATAGTAATTAGACCAGTTATTGTATAAGGATGGTTTGTTCTGTGGACTATTGAAAAAATATATAGCTTAAAGGGGCTAATAATTTTGACCTTAAAATTGTTTTAAAAAAATTAAAAACTGCTTTTATTCTAGCCTAAATAAAACAAATAAGACTTTCTCCAGAAGAAAAAATAGACATAGAAGAAAAAATAGACATACTGTGAAAATTTCCTTGTCTTCCCATAATTTGGGAAATATTTAAAAAAGAAAAAAAATAAATAAACAGGGGGGCTAGTAATTATTATTTCAGCTATAAGTAGTTTGAACAACCATCAAAGATCCTTTTTTGAGAGTGCTAAATGCAGGTCGGTGCGACAAAAATGAATTCTGTTCTGATGTCGCATATAAAATATGCTCACAAATCACATTGTTTTCACATTCGAATTTGATTCTGAGTAACAACTGCCTGCCCTTGCCAACATGAACCTGTCACTGATGGGATTATTACTGTATAAGCATGACACTGGTTTTCAGATTAATTTAGTGTGTTCATATGTCTCTTTTTATTCCTTCAAGCAGAGAGAGATGGATTAAACCTAGTACGGAGTGTACAAAACAAATCCTTTCGAATAAGCAAAACAAGCAGCTGAGGTAAACAGAAATTCAAAAAACACAGGAAATATTAACTGTATAAATGAATTGTCTCAATATTAATTACTGATAAAACAATAAAATATTCTAAAATAAAAGTAACATTCTTTATTGTATTCTGTATACCAACAAAACTACAATAAAAAAATAAAAGACCTGTTTTTTTTAAATGTTAATTTATAATAAGGCTTGTTGTATTTGTAAGGCTTGTTGTAAATGCTTATAGTTATTCTTACTATTACATAAACAGTTTAAATCAAAATAAAAAAGATTTTTCTATTCCAAAGTCCATTTCATGTATAACGTTATATTTATTAAGCAATTAATATGATGATTTTGATTGGCTGATGCTTTATGATGTCATCTGCTAGTCTGTAATCTAAATCTTTATAGCTACAGGGCTCAACATATAAAAATGCGTACAAATCTATTTTTTAGATTTATTTTTTATTTTATTTAGATTTATTATTTATTTTTCCATATTTTAAATTGGAAGCTATACAATATTATATTTGTGCATATTCATTAGATTAGTCAGTACTGAAGCCAAATCTGGAGCTTATCTAACAAAATAACTTAAAATAACGTTTCAAAAATGAGTGCACCCACATTTATTTGTTATAGAAAAATATTAAATACAAATTTTAAAAAGAGGAAAAATCAAGAAAGCAAAAAAATAGAAGAATTTGTTTGAAATTTTGTAGGTTGTAATTTTTTATTTTGCAATATTTAGCTTGAATTTAATTGTGTTATCTTTTAATTTCTAATATGTAGGGTGACTAAAATATATTTTATTAAATATATCTGCTTAATAAATCTGTTTTGTTTAAATGCACCAAAATACATTGCCTATATTCACTGAGAAATTTATAAAAATATACATTTTCAAAACGGAGTATATTCAATTATGCTGAGCACTGTATCCTTCTAAGTGCATTTTAGCAATCAATAATGTGAGAGGCATTATAACAGATAAAACCGAATAAAAAATGAAAAGATGGATGAAATAATTCATTTAGAGATGCGCGTTTTAAAAAGTTTTTAGTCTTCTTTGAACTTGAAAGCTTTTTAGAATAGCGAATTACATCCCAAAGACCCAAGCCAGTCGATCAAGGGCATGTTTACCTAGCAAAACATTGGAGAAGTAGTGCAGTGGAGAGAAAAAGCACGTTCTGCATGTACAGCCGCTAAGACTGTGTTTGATTAAAAGGTATTATGGAATAGGAACACTTGCTCGCCAAGCGGATGTTTGTTTGCCTTTGTCGTCCGGTGGCCGCTTTTATCTTTTGTGTAATTCTCTGTCTGCTGAAATGTGTTTAAAGAGATGAATTGGGATTGGAGGAGCCGTCCTGACATGATTATGAAGGATTCATCGAGAGCCATCTGCCATCGTTATGAAAGGGGGTGAGGGTGTGGAGAGACAGCGGACCTTCTGTTCAGCAGTCTTCCTACTATCACACAATAGACGAGCCTTTAGCGTGTGGAATTAACACACTCGCGCATCCAGCTCGCCTTCGCAAGGGACAGTTGTGGGGTCGGGCAGACGCGTTGAAGGTACGAATTCCTTCTCCAAGACGGATGCGGCCAAACGGGCAGCCAACACTGCGATGCTTTCCCAGAGCGAAGTCCAGGTAACAGAAGGACGAGGGTTCTCGCTGAACATATAGTCGACGTCATATTCACACACCAGTTGGAGGAATTTAAGGAGCAGATGGGTTCTATTGCTCATCAAAACGTCCAGTTGCTCTTCAAAAAGGACGAGGCCGGAAACCAAGCCAGCGTGAGCCTGTTCTGATGGCACATAAGAGATATGCTTGAAAAATCACACATTGTTTTCTCTCGCTATTTAAATTCGTCTTTGGGCAATGGCTGACTGCACAGGCTAATGTAAACCTGTCAATGATCGGGTTTTAAAGTATGATTTCCCAATTTAAAGAAACGGTTCACCCAAAAATAAAGATTATCCTATCAGTTCCTCACCCTCAAGACATCGTAGGGGTAAATGCCTTCAAACTAGATGAAACTACTTATTCAAAATGAGCGTTGGTTCATAGGTTGCTAAGCGAGGAGGTTTTCTTAGAGGATGACAAGCTGACAACACATTGCTCGCAGTCTGATACAAGTTTTATTTATGGAGAAAATTAGAAAGCACTGCAGTGTTTGGATGTTTTGTGTTTGTTTGAGACAATTAGTCTGCCGAAATGTGCTTATTCCATACAAGCTGAAGCTGATACTCTAGAACTCTAGAAAAGACGTGATATGCGAACAGCCCCTAAAAGGCTGCCGTCATTCGCGATCTTCAGCAACTGATCTTCTTGCACAGCCATGCAGGATTCATTTGATTTGTTGACGAATGGGTTGCGGATCCATTCCTTGTCAGTTTGCAGGTCCTTCACTGGGCCTATTCCTTTAGCAAAGAAACTTTTCAAAGACTTTTATTTCTCACTCATTTTGCTGCTTGTGGGTTAAATTTGGGCACTCAAATGACCGAGATGTAAATGGGAAAATACATAACTTTTTCAAAATAAAAGATTTTTCAAAATAAAAGACACAGATAATAAATAAAACAAAAATAGTTAATGATTTCTTGTGTGGCCCGGGGGTTGAGGACCACTGTGTTAAACATTCATTCATTCATTCATTCATTCATTTTCTTTTCAGCTTAGTCCCTATATTTATCTGTAATCGCCACAGCAGAACGAACCGCCAACTCATCCAGCATATGTTTTATGCAGCGCATACCCTTCCTATCACAACCCATCCCTGGCAAACACCCATACACACTCATTCACACGTACACTAAGGACAACTTAGCCTACCCAATTCACCTGTACCGCATGTCTTTGTACTGTGGGGGAAACCGGAGCACCCGGAGGAAACCCACGCGAACGCAGGGAGAAGATACAAACTCCACACAGAAACGCCAACTGACCCAGCCGAGGCTCGAACTAGCGACGTTGTTGCTGTGAGGCGACAGCACTACCTACTGCGCCACTGCGTCGCTTTAAACCTACACATACGATTAAAATATCTTATGCCTCTCTTTTTTGAATGGGATTGTGCTAAGTAAATTTATAATCTGTATATGCCACATTTTGCCTTTTGACACACTGGCTGCGTCCGAAACCACCTACTACTCAGTAGGTACTGCATTTGAATTTTAACGTACTACTCTGCCGTTACAAAAGTACATTCTATACAGTATGAACGTGAAAAGAATGAATGGAATTCGGACGTACTACATTCGCCATTTTGTCATGGTCACATGACCTGCCTGCGTAAATTGCGTTGCTTTACTCCTATTCATGAATTCGCTCGCGGGGCATCATGGGATAGCACAGCATCCATGGGATGCGCACTCTAGAATCTCGCCAGAAGTAGTAAGTCATACAGGTACTTCTCGCATACTGTTTTTCGAATTCTATGAATTCAGACATACTACTCGGCTCGCATACTAATTTTAGCGTACTACATAGTATGGAAGTATGCGGTTTCGGATGCAGCCACTGTGAAAAGAACACAGGCTGTTTCTCAATATGCGTTCTTCAGCGGTCTTGCGTCCTCGTGTTCTCGTGCAACGTCATCATCAGCTGCCTAAGTTCAGTTCCAATACTCAAGACCGCAAGTACGGAGGACGCGTGAAACTTCCCGGATGTGTTCTTGATATCGAGGACGCACTGATGCAGACTTGAGCACCGAACTCACTCTGGAAGTCCCAGAAGTCATTGCGACTGGAGGTGGGAAGCGCTGCATTTTATTTAGATTTATTATTAAAGTTTGGAGATATTACTTACTTACATCGGGAGTTTCCCTAAATGAAACGGTGAAAGTAAACATTACCATGAACATCTTAATAAAGGAATAAACACATTAAGGGTGTTTGTTTGCTGAAATTCGTATTAAAATCTGTTTTATTCATATTGTGCAACATAGATTTATAATGTTTTTATGCAAAATATATATTTTGAAAAGGGGAAAAACAACAAATCGTTGTATGAAGGCTGAAATGTTTAAATAATTTCCATTTAAAACGCATGAAGGTCACGTGACCATCAGGAAGAACGCAGCATCCCATTTCTCAAAGGACGCATTCTCTGCCCTCACGGTCTCCTGAGTTCGTTCTTCTGAGGACACCTGGCAAGACCAGTCTCCAGAAGAACACAAGTCCGTTCTCTGCATTCTTGGAATTGAGAAACAGCCACAGTGAAACTCTATGGTCATGAATGGCTGCCTGCTTCACATAGCTGCTTACTCTTCCTTAAAGCCTGTACTATTTTCAAAATAAGAGTCCCACAAACATAGTAAGTAGAATACAAGCTTAGATTAAAAAATAAGGGTGAATACTAAAATAATTAAATCTCATTATGAAACTTTGTGGCCAATCCAATGTTTTGTTCCAAATGATTTGTTTTTCACTGAAAATTTTTAACAAAACAAAGGCTTTCCATGTACTGACCACTTATTACTCATCTATGCTTAGGTATATCCAGATTTACATTCTATGGTACCTATAATATGACGCATGTTTTGATTGTTGAAAACCCAATACTGATTGACCAATCGTAAAATATTTTAAACATCAAAACCAAACTGGCAAAATATATGTAGAAGCAGATTTGCTGACACACTCCTTTAGAAGCAATAGTCCACAACCTTTAATGCTACTTTAGCGAACAGATGAGACTCTGTAGTCATGCATGGCTGCCTACTTCGCAAAACTACTTATTCTTCCTTAAAGCATGTCTCGTTATCAAAATAAGAGACCTTAAATATATAGTGAGTATAACACAAGGGAGAAAAAATTATCATTGTTGTAATCTCATAAAGAAACTTGGTTGCCAATCAAATGCTCAAATGCAAATGTTTGGCCCAACTGGTCTGTTTTTTCACCGTGTTTTTCTACTCGCAGGATTTACACAAGAAACAGGAACCAATGGCATTGTTCTCGCATTTTCCTAGATATATACAGATTTCCTTTCTATGGCTGTTTTGACTGTTGAAAACCCATCCTGAGAGATCAATCGTAAAATATAGATTTTAAACATGAAAACCAAACTAGCAAAACGGGTGTAGAAGCAGATTTACTGACACAATTCTATTGAAGCAATAGACCACAACCTTTATTGCTACTTTAGTCAGTTCTCAACCGAACGGTTTCCTTTTTACCACAGCGTTTGACTTGCCTGCGAATGCGGCGCACATAAAATCTCACTATAAAAAGATTTATATCGCTCTCTTTAAAGCTGATTTACACTACACATCTTAACACAATTTCTCCCCTAAAAAAGTCAACAGTGTGCACACAATAGACAGGACGATCATTACCACAGTAAAAGGTTGTCGCGGCAAGTCTTTTCATCCTTGTAGGAGAATTAAATCTCACACGAGTGTGCCTTAAAAATTCAATTGAATCATATATCGTCAAGCAAGCTCTGCGTCCAAAGTGATCATAACTGTGGTGAATTGCAGCCCGTAACCTCGGTCAGAAATCTCAAAGCCATCCGGCCATCTTTTTGACAGCCCGTTATCAAGATAAACCCAAGGAGAATCAGAAGCAAATACTCCACAGTGAACCGCTCTCCACCCTGCATTGTTTTAACATAGTGCCGCTTTCATTCCACCTATTATAATCCTGCCATCACTTCACATTACAGGTCAAAGTTATGGTGCTTAATTACATGCCGCCTGCTCCCCGCTTCTAATAACCTGTCATTTGGGGGGAATTTGAATGTCACACCATATTGTGGAGCCGTAATGGCGTCCGGCAGGTCCACTGATGGGACGTTTTAGGACAATTATAGCAGATATTCAAATCGCAGGTGGGATATTGAGTGACCCGCAGCATACACAGATTTTCTGTCACTAAAACACACACACACACACACACACTTGACCCTGCGATCCCGCGCACTTGACATTGACAAAATGAACGCCTCCGCCGCAGAAATAGTTTAACTGTAGCCTGATCGCTTTTATTATCCTTCTAATCCAGATATCAGCTATTTCATCAGGCCGGAAGATATGCATGTCATGAATTATTTTGACACGGGGACCTTTTAATTTTCTCCAGCAATATTTCATCCCACCAATCAGTGGCTGAAGTCAGCGGTGGCGCGCGGCTGTGCCGGTGTTAGAGGACAGTGCTCTGCCGACGGCTTCAAATCATCTGGGAGCTGTAATGAGCTATGGACACAATTATTATCATCTCCGGTGCTCACACATTTCATCAGCAGCCCCGAGGGGGGGCAGATGCAAGATCACACACACACACACACACACACACACACACACACACACACACACACACACACACACACTGGGCGCCTAAAATATAACACAAGCTATTCTATGGATAAGGGTAACTTTATACTACAGGACTTTATTACTAAAGGGTTTAACTGGCAGCTTCTCTTAGAGTTTGTGTTTACAGTTTATGCAATGAAAGTCCAAAGAGTGACATTTTTAGTGTAGCAATACAATGCAGAAATGGCGTTTCGTGTGTGAAAATGTTATTAATTTTTTGTATAGGGAAATACATTTTTAATAAGTGCTAAACCTTTAAAGCCTGACCTGTTGAGGGTGTTAATCAATCATCTTTGCTTTTGCCTGAACCCATCTGTTTGCATAAGAAATTTAAAGAATGATGTTTAACAGTACAATTTGTGTAGAAAACTACATTACCCATGATGCTGTACAATTCTACCAATCAGAGAGTTCCCCTTTCCTTTTTTTAGCCGTTTCACATACATAGGCCGAAATCGCATACTTCAATACTATATACAGCAGTATGCTAAAAACAGTATGCAAGCTGAGTAGTATGTCGACAGGACGCGAGAAGTACCCAGATGACCTACTACTTACAGTGAGATTCTGAAGTGCGCATCCGATGCAAGCTACGCTATCCCATGATGCATCGTGAGAGAATTCGTGAATGGGAGTGAAGCAAAGCAACTGATGTGGGTAGGCCACGTGATGATGATAAAAAAGCGGATGTAGTATGTTCAAGGGTTATTCATACTACTCGCATTCATACTGTATAGAACGCACTTGTCTGACGGCCGAGAAGTACATTTAAATTCAAATGCAGCGCCTACTGAGTTGTAGGCAATTTCGGACACAGCCATAGTCTTGTTCCCTTGTCTTTTTGTCTGATTTTTATTTGGGATTCTCCTCATGACTGGTAGGTTTGGTTTATGTACTATAGTGCTGAAAGGTCCCATGAAATTAAAATAAAAAATTCGATGTAAGATTTAGTCTGTTAGGTTTAAGCATATCTATTAACAAGTGTGCTCCAAAACAGAGACGATGTAAGATTTGCATTTAGAAAATATGAAACTGATGTAAACATCCAAACCTTGCAGTTTGTCACTTCTGCCTAAATGAGTCAATATATTTTTTTCACGTCACCTCATACATTTAGTTTATCCAGCCTGATGTCATGTTCAAGGAAACATAACTATTTTAAGTTTTGTCAGTTTGGTGACTAAATCGTACAAATTCAGTCATACAAAAACATACTAATGTAAAAAGGGGGCGTGGCACCCAACCCCGCCCCTAAACTTAATCATCATTGGGGGATAAGCAAATCGAACTGTACGAATGAGGTCATACAAATTCATGCGAATAAGCCACTAAATCAAAAAGGTTTATCATTAAATTTTGACCAATCAAATGCTCTCTAGTATCTGACATGCTCCACCCCTTTAAAGACATTTCTCATTTCCATTTGATGTGTTTGAGCTCAATGACTCTCACTGGCAGAGCTACGATAAAAAACGAAATGCTATTGGCTGTTCTTTAAAGAGGAAGAGCTACTCTATGTTCCACCCTCAAACATCGGATAAAAAATAAAAAAAATCCACATTTTAAAGCACTTAAACTAAGATTTTTTAATGATAAAAATACTTCAAGAAAAAGCACTTCTTTAAAATCTAGAAAACCAAAGACGTCAAAAAAAAAAGCTCTTTAAAAAATCTTAACAATATGTATGCCAGTTATATAAAAGAAAGTCCTGGCATATAGTTAAAGGTAGTGACAAAGCCTTTCAAAGTACTCACTCACAAGGTACTCACAAGTTTACAAAGAATTCAAGTGTTTTGTTTTGAACCAGTAATTGACCGCTGGTTTAAACTAGCAAAAGTTACACCACTACAGTAAACTAGGCTTTATTGCATTATAACTGTTTTGAAATCTCAATGGTTCAGGGCCAGTAGGCAAATGTATACAAAATGATAACAATATAAAAAAAATGTTACGTTTTATGTACAGATGGCACAGCATTGTGAGAAGGATCACCATTTACACAAATCCATGAAAATAACCAAAAATGCTATAGTATGTAGTATGCATGCCAAAACAGTAGGTGGTGATGTCATTTAGTAAAGAAAGACTATGCATTTGCCAATATACAGTCCTTTAGTCCTGGTAACATCTATTTTATATTTGCCTCTGTTTCCTCTGCAAATAAAAAGGTTCTTTGATAAAGCTAATGTTGAAGATTTTAACATGAAGCCAGTGTAACAGTATCGCCTACAACAACGTACCACCTATTCAATCTTCTAAACAAGTACTGACCACCGTGTGCTTTGATTAAAGTCCCAAAAAAATCTAAACTAACCATACGATTTTGTTGGCTCACAGTTTGTGGTGAACAGTTTGTGTGCCAGTTTGTGGTAAACAATTTATCTGTGCATGTTATTAAGAAAAAAAAATAGTTTGCTTTAGTAATCTTCATTTGAAATCTGAAAATGCACTTCCTGTTTGTTTTCAGTTTTAATCTCAGATTACGTGAATTTAAGGGAATGGGCGTGGCTAACATACTTGACCACGCTGGTTCAACTATTAGTTTTTAAAACAAACAGAAATGATGAGGAGGAGGAGTCTGTTAGGTTGTAATAACTCTTCTAAAAAACCCTCTCCTGATCTTTCTGAATGAAATGCCATTTATTACGTCCATTCAGCCCACGGTAGAAAAAACAGGCCATGCCCACTGTTTGCTCATTTAAAGTTCAGTTTCTAATAAGAACTGCGTCACATTACAAAAACAAATAACGATCGCAGCTTCCGGTTCATTGGGACATTAAACCATGAAACTTAATTATATTTCCATCGCAACTTCAAACATTTTAGCAGGTGGCTAATGTGACTGAATGACCAATACTACAATTTTGTTCAAAGCTGTATTCAACCCTTAAATCAAAATCAGTGTAACTTTCCTATGATGAAGAGAAAAGTTGCAGAAAATTCTATTACTGTATTACCTATAAACTACTTTAAATGACTAAGACTAAGATTAATTAAATACCTCATTTTCTCAACTTAAATGGAGTACGTTCACAGTACTCAAATAGATTCATTTTTTTTAAAGATTTATTTTTGGCCTGTTTGCCTTTTTTAAGTGGATAGGAAAGTATTTCAGACAGGAAGCGAAATGGGGGAGAGAGAGGGCTTAGGGAAGGGAAATGTCCTTGAGTCAGGATTCAAACTCCGGACGCCCTGAAGTGATACGACAAATAGATTAGTTTTTAAAAAACATTTTTTTAGCAATCGGTTTCATCAATTTGTTTGAGTTACATTATTTTACTGGGTTTTACAGTGCTCAGTTGGTTTGGGTTCATTTATTTAGTTTTACTGTGCTCAAATTGCTTCATTTACTCAAATGGATTAAGTTCACAGTACTCATTAGGATTAGTTTTTGAACTTAAATGGTTCGTTTCAATTGGTTTCTTCAAATGGTTTGAGTTATCTTAACTTATTGGGTTTTACTGTATAATTATATTTATTATTAAATTAATTATATATATATATATATATATATATATATATATATATATATATATATATATATATATATATATATATATATATAGCCTATTTTCTTGTAGTGCTGGGCAAAAATTTATCTCTTCCAAAATAAAAGTTTGGACTGTGAATATTTATTATGATAATTATATAAACATACATGTGCATGTATATATTTCAGAACAAATGTGCCTATATTTACATATAAAATATATATGTATATAACAGAAATTATATATAAATGTACGACAAAAAAAGTTTTGTAGTTTTTTTATGTACATGTTACAAACAGTTGAAGTCAGAGTTATTAAACCCTCTGAATTATTAGTCCCTGTTTATTTTTTCCCCCAATTTTTAACAGAGAGAATATTTTTTCAACACATTTCTACACATAATAGTGACATTAAAGGCTTCACTAGGTTAATTAGGTTAACTAGGCAGGATAGGGTAATTAGGCAAGTTATTGTATAAGGATGGTTTGATCTGTAGAAAATATTGCTTAAAGCTAATAATTTGAGCTTAAAATGGTTTTTAAAAAAATATAAACTGCTTTTTTTTTTTTAGCCCAAATAAAACAAATAAGAATTTATAAAAAAGAAAAGAATATTATTAGACATACTGTGAAAATGTCTTTGCTCTGATAAATATAATTTAGGAAATTATATAAAAAAGAAAAAAAATCTAAGGGGGGCTAATAATTCAGATTTTATCTGTACCTATAACTATGTATATAAAACACACTTATATCTTGTGTCAAAAAAAACTTTTATTTTGATGTGCTTAATCTTTGCCCAGCGCTAATAAATTGTAATATATAATACAATTGATAGATTATTAATGAAACAATTAAGAAACAAACTGCCCACAAAAACTAGATTTACATAATGTTCAGACCATTTGTTAAAACTAACCTCCCATCTATCTCCAGAATACAGGATCCACTGGAAAAGCTGCTTTGATTTCTGGATCTGGAAATCTTTGACCTTCTCGTGTCCAGGTAACGACTCTAGATTTAAAACAAAACATTACAGCGCATTAAACAACAAGAAGCCATTCCATCAGCCTTTGAGGAAAAGAAAAATGTTTCAATTAAATCTCCAGTATCAGCAGCCATGCTGATTGCACACACACACACTTCCACATCCTCAAAAAGTTATTTGACATAAATTACGGGTGTCACATCATTTTCCTGCACACAGAATGTAATTTACGGCCGATCCCATTGACTGGGAGCTGAACCTCAAATAAAATCGTCAAACTGCCCGGGCAATAAGATGCACCTTTCTCTCCCATCAGCACACAATCAGCTCGCCGGCCGCAGGCAGATTAACAATGCAAATACTGCTCATGATAGTAACGACACATTTATGCACAAATACGGAGCTGTGCTTGATATCTTTGAGTGCCAGGGAGCTTTGGAGGCATTGGCTTTATCTGCTTCCCTCTTCATATAAAATGAACTGCCTGGCGAGAAGAGGGAAGAGATGTAGATGTAATACTCAATAAATTAAAGCATGTTTTAGTGGAATTCAACACATCATTGCTATTTGTCTTCAAGGTGAGTTTAAAGGTCTCCGGGGCAGTTTGATTTTCTTTTTGGTGACACTCAAATTAAAAATAGATTCATGAGTATAATGATTATGCATAGTACATGAGGAGTAAACAATTAAGATATTTCAAAATATGTTTTTGCTTTTTTTTAAACTTAGTATAGGGCAGAACATTGGAAAAATCTTACACTGCGAATTTACTGTTTCTTTTTATTTTGCGATATATATTGTGATATGAATAAAATTTTACCATATGACTTAATATCTCTATTTAGAAAGAATTTATAATGTTAGATTGATTGGAATAATTCTGCAGTGGGAGTGCATCTCCATAAAATCTAATAAACCATCTATAAAGTTTTTGATGCACCCCCCTACACACTTTTGTTGTGGTCTGTGCTATTTGCAGTGCATTTCTGTATTTGCATGTGTTGTGAGTTGTGTTTCATCCAGAACAACAAAGTGTTAAAGTGTTTTATCATTTCCCGAGCCAAACAGTATTCAAGTACAGTAACTCATACAAATCCTTATACAAAATCACAGACATCAAACACACGTGCAAATGATAAATTATGATACAAAATCAACATTGCATATCTGTGACTATTGCGAATGATCACATTGTGATATCGATGCTAAAGCGATATAATGTGCAGCCCTGTCTTAGTAAATTGCATTTATTAACCAAGTTTAGTTACAAGGAAGTGTAATCATCTGCCATTGTGCATATTATTCCAGTAACAAAAAGAGAGTAAAAATATTATAAACAAATTTCTAGAATCCACATTTGTTAAATTAGCCACGTGCACCATGTTTTAACAACATACAGTTGAAGTCAGAATTATAAGCCCCCCTTTGATTTTTTTTTTTCTTTTTTAAATATTTCATAAATTATGTCTAACAGAGCAAGGAAATTTTCACAGTATGTCTGATAATATTTTTTCTTCTGGATAAAGTTTTATTTGTTTTATTTCGGCAAGAATAAAAAAAAACAGTTTTTTTATTTTTTTTAACACCATTTGAAGGAAAAATTATTAAACCCTTTTTTTTGCACTAGTCCACAGAACAAACCATCATTTTACAATAACTTCCCTAATTCCCCTAACCTGCCTAGTTAACCTAATTAACCTAGTTAAGCCTTTAAATGTCACTTTAAGCTGTCTAGAAGTGTCTTGAAAAATATTTAGTAAATATTATTTACTGTCATCATGGCAAAGATAAAATAAATCAGTTTTTAGAAATGAGTTATTAAAACTATTATGTTTAGAAATGTGTTGAAAAAATCTTCTCTCCGTTAAACAGAAATTGGGGGAAAAAATAAACAGGGGGCTAATAATTCAGGGGTGCTAATAATTCATTAAATGCATTAATTTATCTGTGTTCACCCAAAATATTTTATTTTTGAGCAGTAAAGGATGAAATACTGATTATATTGAATATTTCATATATAAATACTGATTTTTTATTTTATTTTGCAATATATATTGTGATACGAATACAATTTCACCATATGACTTAATATCTCTATTGGGAAAGAATTTATAAAGTTAGATGGATTGGGATGATTCTGCAGTGGGAATGCATCTCCATAAAATCTAATAAACAATCTTTACAATTTTTTTGGGCGCTTCCGACACATTTTTGTTGTTGTTTTTGCTACTTGTAGTGCGTTTCTGTATTTGCATGTGTTGGGAGTAATCTCATGCATGTTTTTATTCAGAGACTGATGATTTAATGTTTACTATTTGCATCTCCATAAAATCTAATAAGCAATCTATAAACTTTATAGGGTCTTTCCCGACACTTTTATTTTATTTATTTTATTTATTTATTTATTTATTTTTTGTGGCCTGTGCTATGTGCAGTGCATTTCAGTATTTGCATGTGTTGTGAGTATTTTCATGCATAATAATCAATAAATACAATTAAGAATGAGATAAAATAAAGGGTTTTATTTTTTATTTTTTCCTGAGTCTACATTTTTTTAAGTACAATAACTGAATGATAAAAATAGAAATAATTCAATAAAATAATCATAGTTAGGTCACAAATGGCACAATTTCTTATACCTGATTGCTTTTTAAGACAATTATACAAAATCACAGACATCAAAAACACGTGCAAATGATAAATTATGATACAAAAACAAAACATTGCATATTCTGCAATCTGACTACTGCAAATGATCACATTGCGATATCGATGCTAAAACAATATATTGTGCAGTCCAGTCTTAGTATATTGAATTTCTTAACTAAGTTCATTTACAAGGAAATGTATCTTAATCTGGCATAATGTTTGTATCATTCCAATAATAGGAGCAAAAAAGGAGCAAAAAATTAGTCTACAACATTAAATGCCTTAGTTTAGCTGTGTTCAGCCAAAAGACCTTATTTTTGAGCAGTAAAGCACGAAATATTGAATATATACTTTACATTCATCAAACTCTCAAGTTAATATGTTTTTATTTTTTAAGGTTTTGAAAATTATTTAACTGTTTATTAATTATTTAAATTTACTTATAAACTGGTTTAAACTTAAAACTTTCATATTATATGGAATTTCGCTCATAATTTAAAATACTGATTTTTTCCGGTCTAAATATGAATATACGTGTGTGTGTGTGTGTGTGTGTGTGTGTGTGTGTGTGTGTGTGTGTGTGTGTGTGTGTGTGTGTGTGTGTGTGTGTGGAGAAAGAAAGAGAGAGAGAGAGAGAGAGAGAGAGAGAGAGAGAGAGAGAGAGAGAGAGAGAGAGAAAGAAAAAGAGAGAATGCAAACTATCTGATAACTACCAAAATATCTAATTAAAGAAATTAAATGTCTGTGCATTTATCTCAATATTACATTATAATTTACTTCTAACTCAAGGATGTCCAAACTCGGTCCTGGAGGTCCGGTGTCCTACAGTACATAGTTCCAACTTCCTTCTACATACCTGGCTGAACGTTTCTAGAATAGTACCTAGAATGCTTGATAAGCTGGTTCAGGTGTGTCTAATTGGGGTTGGAACTAAACGTTGCATGACACCGGCCCTCCATGATCGAGTTTTTACGCCCTTGTTCTAACTCATAACCAAATTTTAATATGAGGTGGTACAATATGTCACATTAAACAACATACATAATGTACTTGACCAGAATAGTATTAGATAATTTTGATGTCACCATGTCGTGAAGCACATTCAGTTTACCTGAACACTTTTTTGATGCATCATCCGTCCGTTGATTCCCTAGCTTAGCACCTTTTAGGGTTATTGGTTCAAAGGTATGACAGAAAATCCATCCTTTTCCTGTTCATAAGGTGTATGGACGAGTCGACATGTAAAGCAGCTTGGAGAATTGGTCTTAAATCAATTTAAGTCTCATTGAGTCTCTTGCAAACGGCCCTCACAAAGCTGTCATCAAACACTTAAGCACATGACAAGGCAAAACATGCACTTTGTCCTTAAATGTGATCGTTTAGATAGGAAGCCACACTGCATATAATACATGCGATTCAAAGCCAACCAGCGCCCCCTAGTGTCAGAACTGATATAGTCACTCTAATAAAAGTGTCAGAGATTCACCAGAGGCTTTAAAATGTCTCACTAGGAACTTCTAGCTTTTGAAAGCCAAAATCTATAGAGTCACATCACACTAAGACAATTACCCTGAGCTAAAGCTGCCATATGAGCACAGTATGGCCACCATATGCGCGTCTTCCAGGCCTGTGGCCCAGTTGAAGTAACTGACCCACTTCACATCACTATTGTGCCATTAGGGTCTTTCAGACAGACAGATGAAGGTGTGTATGTTGGGAAAGGTACAGTGTGATGATTGATGAGGCTTCCTGCGGCTTTCTCTTTGCATAGGTTTCTAGAGGAGCAAAGCAGTATGACTTTGTCCTGATGTCTTCCATACAGGCAGCATGCTAATTCGGCTACACTTGTCTTCAAGCATCTACCACTGGACTGCGAACTGGGAATCGCTGGTGTAGAATCAGAGTTGGTTGGAGGCTGGCGTCGCTCACGGCTGTTTACACCCATCATCGTGAACAGATTTCTTGCCCTTGACTCTGTTTCTCTTCTGCCGCTGCTGGCTACAGCAGTTCAGCTGGCACAGTGACGCTGGCAGAGGCCCCTGTGCTGGAGGCTGGACCCTCATTTTACTACCCAGCAATCTGGATCTGCTCGGAATATATATTGCCTGAGCATAGGGACTTTGTCTATGCATGTAACTGCATACACACATAAAATCACATGACAGTAACTCAGTGCATTTAGACATGCTCAAAATGATCTGCTCAAGTTCAAACTGAGCATCAGAATGGAGAGGAAACATGATTTAAAAGACCTTATGTGGTTGTTGATGCCATATAGGCTGGTCCAGGTATTTCAGAAACTACTGATCTACTGGAAATTTGTATGCATTACCTTCTCTACACTGTAAAAATGCTAATGTAAAAAATCTATAACCTGGTTAACAGTAAGTTTACTTAATATACAAATGGCGAATAACTGCAAATGAACTTTCTCATTTCACATTGTATGCTTTTTTTGTTGTTGTCATTACCATGGTTGTTTTTAGTTTTGTTTCTAATCAGTTATTTACATTAGAGTTCAGTAATCATGATAAATAATGTTTATTTTATACTTTAGGGCAGCACAGTGGCGCAGCACATTTGCCTTTGCTGAGCCCCAGCTGGGTCAGTTCATTTTTCTGTGTGGAGTTTGCATGTTCTACCCGTGTT
The DNA here is from genome assembly GCF_052040795.2 of Danio rerio. Taxonomy (NCBI): domain Eukaryota; kingdom Metazoa; phylum Chordata; class Actinopteri; order Cypriniformes; family Danionidae; genus Danio; species Danio rerio. Next base: position 27,921,752 of record NC_141044.1, read on the forward strand.
CACGTAGGTTTTCTCCAGGTGTTTAAATTTCCCCCAAAAGTCCAAAAACATGCAGTATAGGTGAATTGGGTACGCTAGAATTGTCCGTATAGTGTATGTGTGTGAAAGAGAGTGTAAGGATGTTTCCCAGCGATGGGTTGCAGGTGGAAGGGCATCCGCTGCGTAAAACATATGCTGGATAAGTTGGCGGTTCATTCCACTGTGGCGACCCCAGATTAATGAAGGGACTAAGCTGAAAAGGAAATGAATGAATGTATTACTTTAATTTGATGTGTTGATGGTGATATTGATAGTGATAGTGTTTGATGAATGACACTGGACACTTTATATATACCTACAAAGGTGGGCCTATGATAACATTGGTGTATAATGCTAAAAAAAATTATGAAATACCGTAGTTTACTGCAAAATATTTTATTTACAACACAGCTTACAAGCTGTGGCAACCACAGTTTACAGATACAGTTTTTTTATTGTAAATTTAGATTTTATTTATGGTTTTGTGGCTTTAAAAAATGCTGATGTCAGAGGTCAGTGGAGAATGGCCAGACTGTCTTTTTATTAAATCTATAGTCTATTTCACAGGAAGACTACAGTAACTTTACATCACATTTAAACTAGAAGAGCATCTCTGAACACACAACTTGTTCTACCTTAGCAGATGAGCTACAGCAGCACACTTGAAGAATCACACTGGTGCCAGAGTCTCAGCTACAGGAAACTGATGCAACTATTTAAACGGACTCACTAAAATTGAAAAACTGGAGAGTGGATCTGAAGAATCTTAATTTTGGCAGTTATGTTTGAATGGTAGGGTCAGAATTTGGGGTAAACATCAGGCTTTGAATCAACAGCTCAGGCTAGTGGTGGTGGTGTCATGGTATGAGAGATTGTTTTGTTTAGTTTTTTTTGTCTCTTAAAGAGATAGTTCACTCCAAAATAAAAATGTCCACACCATTTACTCACACTCAGATGGTTCTAAACTTCTATCAGTTTTTCTTTTGTTGAAGAGTAGAAACTCAAACAGGTTTTGAACAAGTGAAAGCTGCAAATGACAGAGTTGTCATTATTGGGCCAACTATTCCTTTAAGTCTAATTAATCATTGTTTAAATGCCACAATCTACCAAGTACTGTTGGAGTCTACCTTTTAAGCAGTGTTCCATCTTGTGAAGGCTACTTTTTTTGTGGGAAAAGCATCAATAAACAAGTCTCAAACTGGTTTCTTTAAGATCAAAAGGAGTTCGTTTACTAAGCTAAAATGTCTTTCACATATGTCCAAAAGAGCATCTAGAGATTCACAACATGTATTTAGCAGATAAACAATTAAAATACTGTGATTCTGTAATGTCAATATGGACCAATATTTTGGAGAAATTTCTCTAGCACCACTCTAGCATCTCTGTCAAAAAAATTGAAGTCAAAAATAAAATAATAAAAAAACTGAAACTATGTTTACCAATCTGTTAACGAAACTGTCAGAATAACAAATGTGTCAATAAAACACATGTATGGGCAAAGCAGACATATTCGCTGATAATGTCAATCCCATAATGGACAAATATTAGTTGATGAATCACCCTGGCCAACTTCTTTTTTTTTTTTTTTTTTGCCATAAAGAATATTTAATTCATGTGTAAATGCTAAACTGAGAGCAGAGTCAAACTGATTTACTGTCAATTTAAATGGATAGTTCAGCCGAAAAAAAGTGAAAATTACCTTACTATTTACTCTCTTAAGCCGTATTGAAGAGTATTTTTCAGCTGAACACATAAAAAAAAGAAGATATTTTGCAAAATGCTGCTTGTGTAACCCTGCTGGTCCAACACCACCCAACCCGCTGGAATCGAACCAGTGACTTTCCGCATGGTAGTCGGTTGCTCTACCAAGAAGGCTAAACACCATGGCCTCTAGCATCTGTAGCTAAAGTACCTATTTTTAGAGGTCAGAAGAGTGAGATGTACCTCCATAGCAATTAATTAGCTAGCCTCTGCTACACTCACCACCCCAAACCTAACTCCCAGCCAGGGTCACGGCACCAATGTAACTCCAATGGTGCTACAAAACCTAACTCGCTCTGAGCTGGGATCGAACCAGCGACTTTACGCATGGGAGTCGGTTGCTTTTTTAGAGGTCAAAAGAGTGAGGTTTACCTGTATAGAACTTGACTAGCTGGCCTCTGCTACACTGACCCACCTAAACCTCACTCCCATTCGGGTCACGGCACCAATTAAACATCGCACCACATAACCCGCTCTGACTTTCCACATGGGAGTCGGTTGCTCTACCAAGGAGGCTAAAGATCATGGCTTCTAGCATCTTTTGCTAGAGCATCTTTATTTGGTACCATTCATGTCCATAAAAAAAAAACAATTACTCAACGAGTGGCCAGCTAACAACATTTTTCAATATATCTTCTATTTTGCTCAACAGAAAAAAGAAACTCAAACAGGTTTGGATTACGCGAAGGACAAGTAAATGATGACAATTGAAATTTGTTGGTGAACTATCTCTCTTTAACATCATCCAATAGACAGTCTTAAAGTTTGAGTAAATATTCTGAATGTACGAAAAATCTAAACCTATAACATCACCCTTAATTTATAGAAAGAAACTTAATCTTCGTATTTTGAGCACTTATTAGCAGCAGTCAGAAACATTCAGCTCCAAAATCACAACAAAAATGAAAAGGAAGCAATATTAAAAAGTAACACATTTCCAGTGAAAACAAAACAAACACAAATGACATTTATTTTATGTATTTAATAATCCTTGTTATTACTGTGAACAGCCAAGAATCGAATGTTCTAAAACTCTTCGTATATAACAGCGAATATGCACTGTACATGAGAAGCTACTAAAATCTACCACTCACCGTGGGCTCTGGTTTTGCGTTCTTAACAGTGAACAGTATCTTAATACGCTTCAAGGAAGGGTAAATGTACAGAACAAGAGGAGAAAACAATTTAAATGACAGAAAATGAAAACCTTTCATTTGGATTTTGTTCATAAATATAACACTGATGGCCTCATCTTGTACGAAGCTCGCCACTGTGTATGGTGATTCAATTTTAGTACATTTAATGTGAACGCTCTTTAAAAAAAACAGTCTTAAAGCATTGATTAAATATGAGGAAAAAGCAAATAATACAAACACTGATGCTTTACAATGAACCATGTTTTCCAGCATAATAAAAATATTGTGAGAAATGAAACAGGATTTAGTAAAAGGACGTTTACTGATTTATATAATCGACGTGTGCAGGTCTTTTGAATCACCAACTGTGACGTACACAAGACCTTTAGTTTCGGAAAAAACACAAACACATCCCTGAGCGTCCAGAATGTGATATGTGAGGTCAGTCGATCATCTAAACTGTTAAAAAAAATAAAATAAAAAAAAGACACCGTTGGTCAGGGAGATCTCGGAGGAAGAGGCGAAAGGTGACGTTCATGCATATATGACTTGTGGCAGGCATATATCAGGCCAAAAACAGACCCGATCATGCATTTGGCTAGAAGGCGAATACCACACTTAACAAAAAATAATCAAAAATAAAAGTAATATATGAAAGGCCCTGAATAAAACATTTAGATTAATGGTGTCTGGGAATACACAGAAGAAAGAATGTTGGTAAATAGTAAGCATGTGACCAAAGGAAATTAGTTTGGATTGTTCATCTATAAAAGGAAAATTTGCAGTGAATTTATACACCCTCAGATGACATTTTATTCTTCAGTAGAACATTAAAGAACACTTAAAAAAAATATTCAAAGATGAACTGGATTTACCCTAATTTAAGTGATTGCAAACTATTTATTTGGACTTAATTTAAACAAATTAAGTTGAAGTCTATTAAATTACTTTTTTTTTTATTCAACACATTTAAATTGGTTGCAACAGTTTCTCAGACATCATGTTTTTCAGTGAAGATTTTAAGCTGAAACTGTGATGATTGGTGATGCATAAAATGCAAGTCGGCCAGCACTGCAAAAATGCTTTTCTTATCGAGACATTTGGATTAGAAACAAGACAAAAAATATGTAAAAATTCTTAAATCAATCAAGCAAAACATGGTCCTGTTTTAAGATGTAATCTGCCAAAATTAAGTCAGTGTTTTGTAAACCCAAGCAAAATAATCTCGTTTTTCCATTCAACATACGATTATTTTGCTTGTTTTAAAGAAAAACTCTTAATTTTAACATATTCTTTCTTAGAACAAGACCCACAGTATGTGTTTTGCTTGTCTAGAAAACTAATCTTGCTTTAAAAATTTTAAGATATTTGGACTAGAAATGAGAAAAGAAAATCTAATTTTGCAGTTTGAGAGCCAAGGAAACACAAAAGAAAATAAAACAAATAAGTTCTGAATCAAAATGGTCAGTCTATGAACAAACATGAACAATTTTAAATATTATTAACTTTAGTCCAAAGTCTAATCTAACAGCTTATGGAGGTCGCAAAATGGTGGTTGTGCTTATACTGAATGTGAAAACTATTTATTTTATTTTTTTTAAAAGGTATCACTTTATTTTGATGGTCTCTTTAACGCATTTTGTTGAATTTAAGTTCCATTGCATCTACATGCTGACTAAATCTCAATAGATTATAAGTAGACTGTTAGGTTGGGGTTAGGGCTAATGTAAGCTGGCATGTACATGCAAAGTTTCTTATAGTCAGTTAAATGTCTGTTGAAGGAGCAGTATCAACAAATATTAAGCAGACAGTCTACTAATACTCAAACGGACCATCAAAATAAAGTGTTACCCTTTTTAAAATCCTCAATTGATTTTCTATTGAAGTGGCATACATCTTAAGCTGAGGGTAAGTAAATTAAACACAATTTTAATTTAAGGGTGAACTATCACTTTAAGAAAGGCCCAAAAAAAAAACTAACAATATCAATTCCCAAAGGATTCAAGCCATTTTTTCTACAGTGTGAAGAAGGTTATCTGGTGTTTGGCACATGCTGTAACAAAAACAGGTTAGTACTACACACATAAAGTAACAGCTATTCCATTTTCGCCTCCCTTATCTGGAGGCATCAAACCGTTATTTATTCATTTATCAAATTAATATTATTACTGCACACCAGCCAGTGCTGGAGTGTGAAAGATTTATCATACGGAATCAGTTCCCTGAACCATCAACACATTACAAACCTAAAACTCATGTCTTCAGTCGAAGCAGATGAAGAGAATTTAAAACCAAGAAAACAAGCTACGTAATATATAAAAGGCACACACAGAAGGAAAGTGGATCTCAAAAAAAAAAAAAAAAGGCATCATGCTTTGAAAAGATGAATTAATAAAGTAATATTAGGATATCAAAAGAAAATGTTGTATAAAATGTACAAGAAAGCTGAGATGAAGGGTTAGACCACATCCGAAATCACCCCAAAAAATCGTAGAAATTTAGAAAACATCGACCCAGCGGGGAAACCCAGATCGTTCGAGAACCTTCTCCTGACCAAACAAACAAACAATACGGTGAGTAGGAGAGAGAGCAAATAGACACAAAATACTTTCTGTGAACGTCTCCCGGCTGCTCTCTGGTTTTAGTGTCTGGTGTGGTTTGTATGCAGCGCTAAACGCAGGTTTCAGGAGCGGGTTTTGATCGCGTACCGTTTACTGCCGCCGCTCGTGGCGTTTTTTTGTGAAGTTGGAACAGGGCTGTAAGTTTATTGCGAGATGCACTCGGCAGTCTTGCGCGTGGAGGCAGGGCTGTAAAATGAGCGGGTCATGCGGGAGCCGTGGGGTCACCAGTAAAACGAGCGGGACAGGAAGTTAGCGGCCGTGTTTAGCCAGCTCACGCCATCCTGAACAGAGCCCAGGCGCGTCACTGCCTTGTGCTGCTCCTGAGACGGGCTCTCATCCTCCGGCAGATAATCCGGCAAATTCAGATTCTGCTCCACAACCACGTCCGAGTCTTCCTGGAATGGGATTACAAGCTGGAAGAAGGAAAGAGAATGATGGGAACAATGAGGCATATTATTTCAATATAAATATATAGAGAACATTATATATATATATATATATATATATAAATAAAATTATTATTTAGTACGTATAAATATAATGTATGAAAAAAGCAAGCTAACCATCTGAATAAACATGATATGATGTTAAAAAGTTCAAATCTCAATTATTTTGAAGGTAAAAGATTAAAATAAAACTAAAAGGAAATTGAGATACAATAAAGAATGCATACACAATGTTTTGGGCAAAGGGATTACCAGGGATCATTAAAATGTTGAAAGGTCTGATATATCTGGTTCTGGCTTCGTATAGGTGCTGACATGGAGGGTGGAAAACTGTATAATATGCTGGATTGTCTTTGCTAGATTTCAGCATGACTGCATAGTTGAGAGCCAGTTTCAATCTTCTGTTTTAAAGTGACATTTCTCCAGCTACAACAGTGATAAGAGTCCACTCTTATTACCTTCACACATTCGGTGTATTGGTTTGAAACTATGATTCAATTTTTTTGCAGCATCACAAAAATAGACACTTTAATGCATTAAATATCAGTTATAGAATTTAAAAAAAAAACATAAAAAGATCTGAAAAACACAAAGTATTAAAATAAACAAATAAAGGTCATTGTTATTATTATTAATATTAATTATTATAACAACAACAAATCAGTTTAATTGAAAAATAAAAAATACTATTAACCTTTAATTCCTATTCATTTAGATTTAACATTTTGTTCTTAATGAAAATAATTTTGTATTATTGTTGATTATCATTATTGTTATTTATTTATTAGGTTCTATTTTAAATAGTAGTAGTAATTATAATATTAATAATAATGAAGTTATTATTGTTGTTGATTTTCATTATAAAAATTATTATTATTATTATTAAGTTCTATATTAAATAGAAATAATTAAGTTATTCATCGTGCACCAATTGTTTTTGTTTGAAACTTAATAAAATATTTAACATTTCATTAACATGTTTACAAAAATATTGTCCAATAAAAATACATTTCCATAATTATTTTTGTTTTTAATAACAATAATACCTTTTCTGCTTTTATAGTTAAATACTTGTGTAATTTTTTTAATTTAACATTTTATTAAAATGTTTTAGTATAAAAAGATGACCAGATAATAAAAACAATTACATTTTTTTTAATTGTGATTAATCTTCCACTCATTTACAGAAAAAAAAACAAGTTTAGTGTGAAATGTCATCATTTCTAGTTCTTCCATTCAGCACGTTAATTCTTAGTCAATTGTGCCACCTGCTGGTCAATAATGAAAGTGTATGATGAAGAGGTTTCCAAAGGTGCTGTTCTGCAGCCACTACAGGTCACAACTGCACTGCTGCAGGTACAGATCGCCCTTCCAATTCAACTAGAGAGGACACATCTCTCCTCAATTACCAGACTCTGTGCATGTACGTGCGTGCAAGGCCCTTTGACTTTTTCAGAGGCAAGGTGACATCCTAAATGATCATGTGATGAGGGGAATAAGAGTAACTCTTAGCAGGGTTTAGCCATCAGACAGACAGAATCATATCCAACATCGTCAGCTACAGGAAGTGCAGTTTGAGTCAAATGGATAACTAATCTACACTGAACAGTGTATCTTTCTTGTGTGTGTGTTTGGTTATGGTCAGTGTTTGTTTGTTTGACTGACCTCTGCTCCATCTTCCCCTTTCACAACCTGCTGTGCCTTCATGACTTTGGTTGAAGCTATAGCAGTTCCCAAGGCCTAAAGAAAAGAAAATATAAAGAAAAAACAAATGAGGAAAAGGAGTTTCTGATTTTAAAGCTTTAAAGCTAGCATGTTTAGAAATGTGTAGAAAAAAATATCTTTCCTTTAAACAGAAATTGGGGAAAAAATACTTAAAATTGAAATTTACCAAGAGGGCGAACACATTTTATGTTCATTCTTATATAAATCATTATTTGAAATGTAAAAATGGTTTAAATAAAATAAAATAGATGATTATAATGAAATCAATTTTTAATTCTCAGATTTGTTCTTCTAAATGGACAGTGTTCGATTGGGAACTGACCTCTGCCTTCAGGTCTGAGCGGATTCTGACCACGCATCTCTTCACGGCCATCTGAAAGGTAAAACTGATGACTCCTTTAATCTTCAGCAGAGCCTCCTCACAAAGACTCCTCCGAGACTGACAAAGAAAACCCAGAGATAGAAGTCACATTGAGCCAAAACCAAATCTCTTAACGCTCCATTACAAAGCAATTGTCTGTGCTTACCGAATCATCAAGCCCATCAATCTGAAGCACCACAGTTTTGGCCCGTTTGTTGGTTGCGCCCAGGAAGAACTGGGCTTTTCTTCTACAGGAGGCTCCGGCTTCTGCCTGTTCAGCCTCTGCACTGCTGGAGTTCTGCAGGATCTCGTAGATCTCAGAGGCCAGCAGCTTGGTTTCTCCTGGAGACGTGCCTCTGTACAAATACATCACAAACATTAGCCTTCATACACTTCAGTTGTGATGTATGGAAGAGTGTTTTCAGGTTCAAACCTCTACTTATTTGAATTGAGAAATAACTCCGTAGCCGTTTATGATCACTGTTAAGTGACACCACATATTTATTCAAACTGTCAGTATCGGTGAAATGGTTCAAATATTTCAACTTATTTTATAATGATTCTAAAAATGTTCTCAGATGCCAAACAAAGCATTTAAATGTTTACATTGATTATTTTTATTTTTTACATCTTAAAAATAAACATTACAAAACGTAAGTTTGCAATCTTTCTCACGTTTGCAGATCCAGTATGAGAAGGAGCCGCTATGTCAAGCCTGATGTTGATAGCCAGGAAAAGTGCACATTTGCAGCATTTGTTAACAGACCACGGGATCAATCACAGAATCATTGATGCAAGTATAGAGAAAACCCGATGCGAGCCCATCGAGTAACTAGTTGAAAAACAACTCTCTCGCCCACCAATCTGGGAACTCCCCTGCTGAAAAATCCAGCTTAAACCAGCCTAGGCTGGTTGGCTGGTTTTAAAAGGGTTTTGGCCATTTCCAGGCTGGTTTCCAGCCATTGGTCTTAGCTGGTCAGGCTGGAAAATGGCCAGCTAAATCCAGCTAAAACCAGCTTGACCACCCTGGTTTAAGCTGGACATAGCTGATTTTGACTGGGCTACCAGCCTGGCTAGGCTGGTCAAGCTGGTTTTAGCTGGTCATCTCCCAGCCTGACCAGCTAAGACCAGGCTGGAAATGACTGGAAACCAGCCTGGAAATGTCCAAAACCCCTCTAAAACCAGCCTGGTCGACCAGCTAAAACCAGCCAACCAGCCTAGGCTGGTTTAAGCTGTTTTTTTCAGTAGGGTCCCATTACTTTCATTCAGAAAATTAACAGAAACATATGAAGCGAGTCATATTAACCAATTAAATCGTTAACTTTTTCTTAAATGTGACCAACTCATACTACTAATGAATTTATTGTGAAGATTATATCAAGCACTTACTCAATAATGCAGATGTATTTTATCTAATTAGTTTATTTTATCAAGTTTATTTAATCTTCATCTATATGATCGTTTATACATCGTTTTCATTTAAGATATTTTATTTCTGATTGAGTCTATTTGATCTATTATAATTTGTATAATTATAATTTAATTTGGTTTCATTATCAAAATAAATAAATAAAAACTTTATAAACATATGATTAGATATTTAATAACAAAAATATAAAATTGTTGGCATTTTCTAGTTTTTTTTTTGCAATATCTTGTTTGAATTTAAATGTATTATTTTTCTATACCTAAAGATGTCTGGTGAATGAAGACTTATTTTAATGAATGGAACTGTTAAATAAAACCCTTTTGTTTAAAATGCACCAAAAAATATTGTCTATATACACTGTATGTGGAAATTATTCTTAACGCTTCACTTTTTCCACATTTTTTATGTTACAGCCTTATTTAAAAAATGATTAAATTAATTTATTTCCTCAAAATTCTACACACAATACCCCATAATGACAATGAGAAAAAAAATACTTTTTGAAATTGTTGTAAATTTATTGGAGAAAAAAAAACAAACAAAAAAAAAAAAAAATCACATGTATATCAGTATTCACAGCCTTTGCCATGAAACTCTAAATTAAGCTCAGGTACATTCCGTTTCCACTGATAACCCGATGGTCACTCTGTCTGAGCTCCAGCATTCTTCTGTGGAAAGAAGTGGACGTTACAGAAGGACATCCATCTGTACGTAAATGACCTGTATGGTAGAGTGGCCAGACAGAAGGCACTTCCCACCTGGAATTTGCCAAAAGGCATCTGAAGGGCTTTCAGACCATAAGAAACAAAATTCTCTGGTCTAATAAAACTAAAATTTAACTCTTTGGAGTGAATGCCTGGCGTTACATTTAGAGAAAACCAGGCACCCCTTATCACCAGGCTAATACCATCCCTACAGTGAAGCATGGTGGTGGCAGCATCATGCAATGGGGATGTTTTTCAGCTGAAGGAACTGGAAGACTAGTCAGGATAGAGCGAAAGATGAATGCAGGGATCTACAGAGACATCCTGAATGAAAACCTGCTTCAGATTGCTCTTGGAGCAGGCTAGTTGCAAAGTATAAATCTTCATAGTAAATTAATTTAGCGTAATTTAGCCTGCTTTCATGCAATTGAGTCAAGGCTAAATTCAGCCAGGATAGCCTTAAAATCCCAACTTAATCCCTTATCTTACTTTTGTGTGTGTGATATGGAGTTTATTGATTAAATTTTTATACTGATAAAACGCATACATACACATACTGTATACATACACCCATATACATAATCCTTCATGCTTAGTCCCTGATTTATTAGGGGTCCCCACAGCAGAATGAACCACCAATTACCTTTCCAGCCGCACACATATAAATATATAATTAAATCATCAATCCTAAATAAATTCCTATATAAATCAATCGTATGGCTTATTATGACAATTAAGCACCAATGTTTTTACAACTGATGAAAGATGAACCGCTGTCTATCTGTCCATCCGAGATTAGACATGGATATAAACATCCCTATCGTGATTTTCAACAGTACCACAGCACACTGAGTGTACATTACTACCATTTAGTTGTTCTCTTTTAATATCCGATAGAGGGTTTTGAACCAGAAACTGAGTTTATTAAATGGCCACAGTTGATGAACAAAAAAAAAATTATTGAGCAAACTATGCTCATCTAAAAGAGCATGTATTGTGCATTTCAGTGCTTGTCAGTGCTGATACGTGAAAAGGTCAGCACTCCAGAAGACACGGAGATATGAGACGGAGGGCAATCTGACAGCATGAGGTCGCAGAAAAGTCAGCCTGATGGAGCTTGAACCAACTAACCTTTAATACTGCTACAATACTCTAATTCATCTAAAGCTGTGCGATTAGTATGGCTTAACATGGCGATTATGCATAAATCGAGTCTGGAAATTAAAAGATTTCTGGAGGAACATGCAAATGAAAATGTACAATTTCTAATCATACATTATCAGAGGCATTACAGATGCAAATGTGACGCACTAAACATCTGCAGACAAGTTAAATGGCACATTTTTAATGCAAGACCACACAAATTAATTAAAACAAATGAATCTGAAGCTGCTATGAGAGAAACACAAGTCAATTTGTGAACAAGAACTGAAAAACGATAACTTTATACATCCAAAAATATATATTTAAAGCTTTTTGGTGCTGCAAATTTACTCCAGTTTTACTCAGGAGAAGGTGGTTGAGCTTCACAAAATAAAGAGTGGCTATAAGAAAAAATGCAAAAACACTGAAAATGTCCACCATCAGAGCAATAATTTCTGACCCAACTGTGTTTTAAATCAGAAGAATGTGTTTCCAACTACTGCAGTGGGCAGTAGTCTGTTTTGTCATTTCACAGAGGAACCAGAACTAGAATAAAGCCAGGTTTATGTTCTATTATCTCAGCACTCTCACCAGAGAGGGATTTACTCATCCAAATACAGTAAAGCTGCAACCTACTCAGTAGGTACTGCATTTGAATTTAAATGTACTTCTCGGCTGTTAGAAAAAGTACGTTCTATACAGTATAAATGTCAGTAGTATAAATAGTATGAATAGTTGCTTCACTCCTATTTATGACTTCTCTCGCTGTGTATCATGGGATAGTGTAGCGTTCATCCAATGCACACTTCAGAATCTCGCTGGAAGTAGTAGGTCATCCGTTTACACATTCTGTTTTTCGAATTTTATGAATTCAAACATACTACTTGACTTGCATACTGTTTGAGCATGCTATATAGTATGGAATAGTATGCAATTTCGGACACAGCATATGTTTGATAATCTGATAATCCATATTGTTTGCAAATATTTTTGAAATACAACAAAATGACTGCTGGCTTATTTGTGTTCCCACTTGACTTTCGTTTTTCTCTTGCCAATGCTAATTCTACATGACAATTCAGAAACTCCCTCAAACTTGAACACTATGAGAAGTGTTGTGTAAAACACACCAAACAAACTAGCCTGACAGCCCAATGGCTGACCGTCAGATTGGTGTGTCTTGGCCTTAAAGAGATGGTTCACCCAAAAATTAAATCTCGGTCTTCATGTCCGTTCACTTTCTCAAAACCTGTTTGAGTTTCTTTCTTCTGTTGAATGAAAAATGCTGGTTGATGGTACCCATTGACCCCCATAGTAGGAGAAAACTACAATGGAAGTCAATTAGTTCCATCAACCAGCATTTTTCTAAATAACTACTTCTGTGTTCTATAGACCTTTTTCTTAGATCGAAAAATTACCCATTATGCTTTGCGCGCAAGGAGAATGCTAAGAACTTCCGGTCGGCAGCTGATGCGTATAAATGGTCACATATGGACATTTTTGAAACGATAGTTTTAATCTATTTTACCTGCTTTTATCATCTCTGAACTAATACAGTTGTTGATCTGCACCACCTCTTGGACTGATTATTAAAAAAATGTGATCTAATAGGACTGAAATCAACTGCTGTGAGGCATTTTCCCCTCGTTGTTGGACGGCATCTTAATCTGTTTAAATGAAGCCTCGTCATCGCTAAAGTCAACAGTTTCTCTTTCTTTCAAATATATAACCAACCCAAACAAATGTACTTCACCAAAATGTATGGCACACAGACACGCGTAGCCTGTACTGTCCCACTGACACACTGATTTAATAACTGTGACAAAGTGAAATTAAGGTGACAACTTGAAATGACAGAAAAACACAAGCCCTGGTAAATCCTGCACACTAAATGAAACATAAACGGCTTGCGATTAGATTGAACAGCAAATCAGCCAGCAGAGTATCAATAACAGACTTGTATTGGTCATTTTTGCATGACATACCTGTTAAGTTTCATGCCAGTAATCTAGGGCCTCATGTATCAACGCTGTGTATACACAAAAACTTTGCGTGCACCAGGTTTTACGCTCATGTTTGGATTTTATCAACGATGAAATAAACATGGGAATGTGCGTTGGTCCACGCCAACTTCATGCCTGGCGTACATGCATTTCTTGTGTGTGTCTGTTTTACTTCCATTGACGTTAAAATGCACACTACAACGTGTCTTTGAGCCATGCAATGGCAGCTGTAAGAGACGGGTTCATCCGCATGTCTAGCAGGTATACAAGGTTTCCATACCATGCAGTTGACCAGCCAAACATTAAAGCGCAATTTGCAGCGGTCGCCGGTATGCCCAATGTAATCGGAGCAATCTACTGCACACACATTGCTATAAAGGCACCATCTGAAGATGAATTTGCATACGTGAATCAGAAACATTTCCATTCAATGAATGTGCAAATAAAATAAGATGCACAGACTTATTAATGATTCCTTCTTGTCTTCCTCGTGTTGAAGAGTAGGCAAAATCTGATATGTAGCGGGGGAAAAAAGAAGAATGAGTTAATCAGACGCTGGATTCGAACCGAGTTCATGCTTGAACGTGTCAGAACATATTGCCATTCATTTTACGAGCTACGCCACTCACGCTGTTAAAGGCACTACAAAATGTTACACCTTTACATCGCACTATTTCTTTTTGAATCCACTTAGTGTGATGTTAAGACCCAACTGTGTCATCAGCTAAACTCTCCCACCTTTTGTTATAAATTCCGGAGAACAAACTTGCAAATTACACCGTTTTTCTCCGGTCTACCTCCGAAAGCAGCACCTCCAATTCACATTCTGTTCAAAGTTTGCTTGCTTTCGCCATTGCTTTTTTATTGGGTTGCCAAATTAGAGTCATTAGCATATTCATATGGGGGAGGAGGCAGGGAGGGGTTTTGCACTCGTGCATGTTGTCCTCAGTTTCATGTTCATTCGGATTTACAAAGAGAATTTACGTTTGATTCGGCGTACGCAGTGCTTCATACATCTGAATTTTTTTACTGCGTACGCACATTTATAGCTTTGTAGGTACGCAAAGTTATAATATGATTTCAATGCAAGTCTTCGTACATGAGACCCCTGGTGTGCTCTATGATGCAGTCAAGTATTGCGTGTGTGTGTTGTGAAGAACCGCTAAGCTAACAGGTCAGGCACGCACGCACGCACACACGCACGCACGCACGCACACATGCACGCAAGTTCTGGCGGCAGACACGTGAACAAGGAGAATGTTTTTCTCTCAGGCGTGAACCACATCTGACAGATTAACGGCTTTAACACACATTTTTCAAAGTTGTGTGTCACAAAAACACACGTGATCCATTAAAAACACTATTGTAACCCATTTTTGGAGCGCAAATTACCAGTTGTGAACACTGTTAACGGAAGTTCTTAGCATTCTACCGGAAGACACTATTCGCTATGGCACCCTCCATGCAGCAGCCAAGAAAAAGGTCTATAGAATCTCATAAAGAAGAGTAAATGAAAAGCTAATCGCTTAAAAAACAAAAATCTGCAAAAATAAAAAAAAAATAAAAACTCGAATAATTTTTAAAATAGTTTTAAAGTGAGAAGTTTGAAACTTTGATGTATTTGAACAAACTTTGTATTTGAACAAACTTTTATGTATTTGAAGAATTTTGAGAGGAAAAAGATTTTACCAAGCATTCCATTAATATTGGAGGGCTCTGTATATTAACATACAACTGTATATTAATGTACAACTTCATCAGATCTTTGGGTGAACAAGGGCCTGAAATCTCTTCAATTTGACTTTTAAAAAAAGAGAACAGATTTGTAAACACGTAAGCGAGAGTAAATGACCACAAAATGTTTATTTTTAGGTCAACAAAGCAATTTGTAAGCATTAGCATAGCTTGTTTGTGAGCTCTGCCTTGTCATGAGGGGTGATGAAGGATTCCTTTACTTCCTCCAGCCATAAGATTTCACAGACTGGGGCGATGCACGACCTCTACCCAAAGTCACGGTGCCGCAAATAGTGACGGGCAGCTTGTGGAACTGCAGGGCACTCCTTGATGGCATCTGAGCAAACCAAAGCGACTGGTGAATTGAAGGAGGCGGGCAGAGAGTCGCCCTGAGAGAAGGATACGCTGCTCTCTGCCAACCATTGGCACTTCTGTCGGTGCGGCTCCATGTAAACAGAAGCCACTCGCCGTCTAAAAGCCTGCAGACTTTCGCACTCCAAATAAGGCCGAACTGTGGCAAATATACACACGAACGTGGATCCTGTGCTTCTATACTTAGCCTCTGGGGTGTCAAAAACAAGCAGTTGTATGAATATTTAAAGCATCAGTTTCCATCTACATAAGAGCTGTTTGACATGAGGTAAAAGAAACACTGAGTCTGGAATGTTCTCAGGGATTATCCAACAAGTGCAGGCAAGGAGGATTTCTTTTCTGCACCAAGACAAATGTGCCTTGCCACTATTTATTATAAATTACTCTATTACATGGTGATAGTGATGATGACGACTCTAAAAACACTGTATCAACAGTTATATTTTAAGTAATATTAAATAGTTATATAATAATACTAATGGTGACAATAATAAAAAAGTAATATGAATAGAGTATTTATTGTTTTATTAGCATTATTTAAATAACAGTACATAAATTAAACAGTAATTTAATATTACTTATAATTGTTCTTTAAGAAATTAACTTATAAACATTTATTACTATTTATTATAATTTTTAAATGTATAAGTATTAATTTTTGCTCAGCACCATTAAAAATGTATTAAAATAGACTAACTGAAAAAAAATTAAATATGAAAAAAAAAATGATTACGGTTTTTTGTAGCAAAATGGTAACAATTTTAATAACAAATATTGCAAGTATTTTTTTTTTATTTAATGCCATGTCAGCAACAAAGGCTATTGTCATGGCAAGAACATTTCAATAATAAATATACAATTAAAGTCAACAAACAAATGAATACATAAATTAAATAAATTTTTTAGAGCTGAAACATTTTTCATAGTTTCACTTTGCTAAAAATATCCTTTATTTAAAAAAAAAAAGTCTTTTGGAATAATTAAAAGCAGGACATTCCAGTGAGGGGCCAATCACACCGAATGTGCATTTACGTTCCAAAAACGCGAGTCACACCTCACTGCCTTTTTTTTT
The DNA here is from genome assembly GCF_052040795.2 of Danio rerio. Lineage (NCBI taxonomy): Eukaryota > Metazoa > Chordata > Actinopteri > Cypriniformes > Danionidae > Danio > Danio rerio. Next base: position 27,938,277 of record NC_141044.1, read on the forward strand.
CACAAGAACAAAAGCAGCGATGTGTGTTTTTTTAATGTCGCTAGGCAATGACTAGATCAGATGGGTATTGTTTGAGAGTGTTGCTGTTGATACTAATATAATTTTAATAATTAACAATATTGTGATATTCAAGGTTTGCAAAGCCATACAGCTCTGGATGATTCAAAACAGCAACCACAAGTCTCCTCCATCTTCAAACGTATTCGCTGTTGTCTTGACAACACAAACACTGCAGGCACCTCAACGGAAACCCCGGCTCTGCTTTCCTTTGATTGGAGAATGAAAACGATGCAACTAACATAACACACTTTTTCCGCTCAGAGTTGACTTTTTACAACCGCTCTTAACGCAAAAAGCGTGTTCGGTGTGATCGCCCGTAAAATGTGTTTTACTTTGAGAGAAATTGAGCAGTACAAACATTGAGTAAGGTCTTTACCTTTGAGCAAAATAGCATGGGTTAATCTTGTGTCCAATACAACATCTGGTAAAAATCCCCTGATCAAATTTTGTCTTAAAACTCTAGATATCAGGTTGTATTTTATCATTTTCCAATGCATTCCACTCTACTTGCCACTTATTTAAAGTGTAAACATGATAAAAGGTCTCATCTCTGAAGGAGTTTGGCTCATTTTCACCAAATGCTTCAAAGCGTCTAGTAACAAATATTACATTTAATTCAATAAATTTTATTGTAATTCTAGAGGTTTCCCCCCACACTCCAGAGACATGTGCTATAGGTGAAAAATTCACTAAATTGACCGTAGTGTATATGTGTGTATGGATGTTTCCCAGTACTGAGCTGCAGCTGGAAGGGCATCAGCTGTGCAAAACATATGCTGGATAAGATGGGGGTTCATTCCCCTGATAAATAAAGGGACTAAGTCGAAGGAAAATGAATGAACGAAAGAGTAAGAACAAGAAACCCAGCATTTTTTCTGCACAGAAAAAAAAGTCATAATGCTGTCAACTGGCCCCAAACACTGGCCATTAGCTCATCCTTTCTCTTCATGGTGTAACAGATGTCATCTCCCTGCTTAAAAGGTACACATATATGAACTGCTCATAATAAACTGCATACAGATTGACCAATAAGGAAAGTGAAGTCTCATCAGTGGTACAGCTACCTCTGACATCAAAGACTGACCTCTGCTGGACATGAGCCCTCAACAGGCAAAACAAATGCAATTGTGCACTAAAAAGAAGTCAGGTTGCTTGACGATTCACATTAAGCTTGCATCATCAGACCCGTTTAGCATCAAAACAAAGAAATCTGCATCTGACAGGACGACCTTCTCAAATCTGCCCAGCACACACATTCACTAAAGCTGCAGGATGAGGGGTTTGTTTTCTGCAGGAAAGTGCAAAGCGAGCTCGTGTTGGCTTCATGTTTTGTGGCAGTGACTTACTTCTGCATGACGTTCTGCAGGCTCAGCATCATTCCCAGCTCGCCCTTCATCTTCTCCCGGTTGGCACGGCATTCTGCCAGGTAACGCACCGCCTGTAGGACACAAAGCCATTCAGGGTCATGCAGGGCCATTACAGAGACACACCGCTGAGATAACAAAGCTGATAAATGAACCTTAAGAATTACTCGGTCAGAGTTAAAGAGAAAGCGCTGTTCAGATTTTCTCCATATTTTTCCACAGGTTTGAGGGCCTTCTCAAGCATGACTGAAAATCAGGGGTTCAAAACTGAAAGGAACTTTTAAATGAACATTCCAACTTTTTTGAAAATAGGCTCATTGTACAAGCCTTCGCGTAAATAGAGTTTTGCCATTTTTTTATTAATTCACTTTTTTATTATTTAAAGAACATTTATCTTAGCTTAGCATAAATCATTGAATCAGATTAGACCATTAGCATCTCATTCAAAATGATCAAAGTCTTTAAGTAAGCAGTAAAGGTCTAATCTCTAAATTAATCAGTTTTTTTTGCCAATTTACATTCATTTCCATTTGACAGTCTCTGCACCAGCTGGTCTGTGGACCTTAATAGTGAAACAAACCAAGATGCATGGAAAGCAGTTCTGGATAGGGTTTATTCCTCATCAATATGCACGCCACTGCCTCATTGAGTGTAAAGTGGTTTACCGAGTAAACTGGTCGAAATGTAGACTCGCACAGATCGACCCAACTATTGATTCAGAGTGTGATAGGTGTCATTCAGCTTTAGGAACTCGTATGTTAAGGACATGCCCAGCTGTTTCCTCATTTTATGATTCATTATTTCTCTCTCTTTCAGCAATTACTTCTATAGATATACCACCATCATCTATTATTGGCCTCTTAATTATACATGCCTGATAATTATACACGAGCCATTTTTTAAAGTTTGCAGCCATCCTAATTTTCCTTGATAGGTGTGTATTTTTATTAAACTGGAAAAACCTTCAGCCACCCTTGCATGTACAGTGGCTAAAAAATGTTTTGTATTTTGTGAAACTAGAGAAGATTAGATACTTCCTTCAAAGACATAACAGAACATTTGTCAAAATTTGGAATGCCTGGAATAGCTGGATCTAGACTGATCACCCTTGCTTGCTCTTGACAATAATAATACATCAGTTTGTAATCTTTCATTACTCGATTGTAACATTGAGATTGTTGCATAAATGTAGACATCTGCCCTGCATTATTTGTGTTATTTAGTTTTATTTTATTTTATTTTATTTTTTCATGCATTTAATAATTTTTTAAAATTATTATTTCGATAAGGGTTGTTTGATATGTTTGTAAAAATGTAAACTAAATCATGAGCAAAGAGTTTTGCTAATTTTCCTTTTTACAGCTTGACTCTTCTGTAGTTACATTGTGTACTAAGAAATGATACAGCAGGCACAATGATATTAAATATGGCCCAGTAAATCATCAATATAACCATGGTCACATTGAAAGTTGCATGAGCTGGGGTCTATTTTCAAGCGCTGTAACATTGCGCCTGTTGCAGCCATGGTAAGGCAGGGAATAATTAACAAACTCATTCATTCATTTTCTTTTCGGCTTAGTCCCTTTATCAATTTAGGGTCGCCACAGCGGAACGAACCCCCAACTTATCCAGCATATGTTTTACGCAGCGGATGCCCTTCCAGCCGCAACCCATCTCTGGGAAACATCCATACACACTCATTCACATACATACACTACAGACAATTTAGCCTATACCAATTCACATGTACCACATGTCTTTGGACTGTGGGGTAAACCAGAGCACCTGGAGGAAATAAAAGTATTGTTTCTAGACATACAGGCCAAGTAAATAGCAACTTTTCATTTTATAGATTCACATTGGTCTTAGTATATGGTGTAACTACAGAAGTGTCACCTTTTAAAAATAATAATAAAATGTTTGGTCATTTTTAAATGAGATGCTAATGGTCTAATCTGATTCAATGATCTATGCTAAGCTAAGCTAAAAGTGCTCCTGCCAGACCGGGAGATCGGCTGAATGGATTCAAAAATCAATAACTGTTTGAGACATGCTAGAGTAGTTTTTTTAGACTTGTGTTTGTTGAGCATTAGTTAAGACAATGTTAGCACCAGTTAGCTTTAATTGTGAAGAAAAAAAATGGATCATTTGGAGCCTTTGTCATCTAATTTCATCTTCCGGGTTTAAAATAATTTTTGGGGCTGTATTTAATATTAAATAATTTTTGGGGCTGTATCTCCTAAATGTGACAGATGTGGTGGGACAGAAGGAACTTTGGGACATTTATTTTGGTTTTATCCTGTTCTTTATGAGTTTTGGTCCAGCATTATTTATAGTTTTCCAGTGCTTATGAAACCAAAATCAAACTTGACTACAATTTGGCTATTCTAATATAATGGACACCTTTCCATTAGCCCAACAGCAAGCCCTGATGGTTGGCATGGTTACAACTAAAAAGATGATCTTACTTAATTGGAAATCTCCAAAGGCTACCAGTTATAAGAGATGGTTGAATGAGCTGTTTTATGTCATTTAAATGGAACAACCACGTCTTGAAACTTCATATATATATATATATATATATATATATATATATATATATATATATATATATATATATATATATATATATATATATATATATATATATATATATATATATATATATATATATATATATATAAATATATAAAAGAGCCACATATGCATCTCATGATAGACAAAAATAAAGCACACATCAGTCATTACATGGAGAAAATATGAATAGGTCACTAATGAAATGAGGGAATCTGTGACATGAATCATGTACTGTGGTCACCTTCATAAAACTTTGCAAAGAAACCTTCCTAAAAACTGAACGCAGTGATCTCAACTTTTGTGTCGAATGTAATGTATGCACGTTTCCACCCCATTTTGTGCATATGTCTTGTTTATAAATGAGACCCCAGATGTCTTTGTGTTGAAGAGGAAGAGGAAACACTTTACCATTCCTGTGTCTCTTTGACTAAGCTGTGACAGTATTGGACAGCAGGTGGCAGTCATGTGAACTGTTTGGACAGATGCATGGAGATTGAGTGATCGTTGAATTACGTGCAGGAAATGATGCAGATAATAACAATAATAATAATAACAATAACAACAACTTTAAAAATGTATTTAAGCCAATAACATCCCAATGACAAACCAACTGCTCATAATTTGCAACTGCTTATATTTGTAATTTGTAAAAATAAAATACATAAGCAAGAATATCACTACTACTACTTCTACTACTACAACAACTAATAATAATAATAATAATAATAATAATAATAATAATGATAATAATAATAATAAGAGAAAACCTTTATTATAATATTGAATATAGATTTATATATTAATAATAATTGTCAATTGCAAAATAAAACTAATATCATCAAAATGGCAAAAAAGAATTTTTACAGCGTTTTCAATTATAGAATTAGTTAGGAAAATACTCTAATATCAAAATATTTTGTAATATTATTACATTAATTGTTAATAATAATAATAATAATAATAATAATAATAATAATAATAATAATAATAGTAATAATAATAATAGTAATAATAATAACAATGCTTTTATTAATCACATAATAGCAATAATAGTAATAAAATTAAACCTATTGTATAACTCAGCATCTATTAATTTATTTACAAATATAGTATTGTTATTATAATACAATATTTCATTTAAAAGGCATAATAAAAAAAATTCAAACGACTATTAATACACTTCCTAAATACAAAAGCCACCTAATATCATTCGAAAAGGAATAATTTATCATACAGTACAATTTATCATTTTATAATACAGAATTTCTATAAAAAAAATATTATAACTTGTGAATTTACATTTCAGGATATGCACAAGTCTTGAATGACCAGTTCAACTCATCTGTTTTTAAGATAAGTTTACTTTTAGTACTGGGTTCACCTCAAACATTTTTACTGCAATTATTAATCATATTTAATAATAGTTAAAAACATTATCAACAATCACTATTTTACCTAATACCTTTATTATTATTATTATTATTATTATTATTATTAACATCATCATCATTATTTGTAAATATAGCAGGTTGCAGTCATGCGAGTTATCTAGCCAGCCATCTGAGTGAGATGTGAGTGCTGTGATTGACTGATACAAATACTTTGAAATAAAATAAGTGACTTCTCAGAAGCATCTTAACAATTTTGTTAGCACAATACTGACATACCAAAAATATGTAACAACACAGCAAAACCTTCATGTTGGAACAACATCATCATGTTCCCGATTTTAACCTTTATATACTCTTAGGGCTGGGCGGTATGGGCAAAAAATAATCATATCTCCGTATTTTTAGGAAGAATGCCGGTATACGATATATATCCGGTATTTTCCCATAAATGGTTACTTAAGAGTAAAAGCCTTTATTAAAACTTTATTAAACGGTTCTTGAGCAAAATATAATTCAAACACAGGGGTTTCCCTCCCTGTTATTATACTCATTATAATCATCATTTTTATATTGTTATTTGTTGAAAGAGTAGCTAACAGCGAGATATTAAAATAGAAAAATAAATGTTTGGTAGACAAATGTATGTTTTTTTTATTTTACTTTTTTTTCTTTTTTAAGTTTTAATAATCGGTTAAAACCCCCAACTGTTTGTACACTAGGTGCACACACACAAATCAAATCATGTCTTCCAGTTAAGGGGCTAAATTAAATAAATCAATTAAACTGAATAATAAATAAATAAATAAATAAAAATAAATACAATGACTAGAATATTATTGGAATCGAAGTCAATATGCAATAACAGACCAAAACGCAGAGCTAAATGTGTTATAACGTAAATGTAAAGAAGAGAGCGTCGTGTAATAAATACTGAACATGAGGTGGTTTCACTTTCAAAATGCAGTATAAATCCGTCCCATTTTGGCGTTTTAATTCTGTTGAACACATTCAGGTGCTGCTCGTCAATTTGACAAGGCTTCTATATTCGTTCGTGCTGTCAACTGCAGAAGAAATGATCGATAAAAGGCAATAAAATGACAGCTGTAGGCACTGTGCGACGCATGTGCACGCAAGGGGGAGTCAGATTTTAAACAACATCGGCACTGCATGTTCCTCAATGTCAAGACAGTGATTGGTCGTTCTTGAATGATTCGTTCGTTCATTTTTAACAAATCTTTTGTATGACTCAGGGAGTGAATCATTCATTTGCGCATGCGCTCATTTGTGCAAGTGGAGCTCACGTGCTACCTTGTAGAGCTCTGTTTCGCACAGAATGCGCACGTGTGGACTCAAACCATATCGAATGAAAGACATTGGATAATCCTGCATCGTGTTGGGGAATCATATTGATATATCTCCAGAACTCAATATAACGCCCAGCCCTATATACTCTTAAACATATTAGCACACACAAGTCAGGAATCTGTGCAAGTGTGTGGATGTTTCCCAGTGTCAGGTTGCAGCTTTAAGGGTATACGCTGCATAAACAAAGCTTTGTTTGCCAAACAAAGTTGGCGGCTCATTCCACTGTGGCAACCCCTGCTTAATAAAGGGACTAAGCCAAAAAGTAAATGAATGAATGAATGAATAAATGAATGAATGTTAATTGCAAGTACAGAAGTCAACATTTAAAGTGGATAAAAAAAGATTATCCTAAAAAATTGTTCTAAGACAAGAACAGGTGTTTTTAATAGTTTAAGAACTTTAGACTAATTAAAAGTTGATTCAAATAAAATTTCAACTACTGTAGGTTTTTTTTTTTTGCAAAACCTTTTTGTTTCTGGGATTGTGACCTCACAAACGCTACATTTGCATAAACCACGCCCCCCGGTGAGACATTTACTTCATTGTGCCCTAGGTGGATAGCTAAGCAGAACACCCTGAGCCAACTAACCAATTACATTTTTCTGAGGAAGGGGCTTCATAAAACCAAAAATTTTAATCAATTTACACCCCATAAGCATAAGGATGTCTTGAAAAATAGCTGATTGACCACCCATTTAACAGCAAATAGACCTTACCAAGAGTGCGGAGTAGACGACTTGAGGATTGGGATGGTCGAGAAAGAGGATGAGGCCGGAGAAGCAGCCCTGATCTTCAACTATAACTCTCCTGTTGAGGGGGTCGGCAGCTAAGTCCCTCAGCTGATTCACCACAGCCAAGGCATCAGGCTCCCCGCTCATGCTGCTCCCACTCCAAGGGCCATGCACAGAAAACACACCGCTCCAAGCTGAGGTAGATAAAAAATATTAATATTATAAAACAGCTTGATTTATTTCTGTAAACAAGAAGAGTTTTCATTCATGACAGATCACACATTAAAATCTGTCTTAAAAAATACAAGTTAGTATAAACTGGTTTGCCTGAAGCATTCATATGATGTGGTTTTTTCGATGAAGATAATAATAATAATGATGATAAACATATTTTTAATGAAAGCCTTAAAATCAAATGTCTGATAATGGTGATATTAGAAATAATAGCAATAAACTGGATTGCTTTAAAATTAGGATTATATATAAATATATTGGAAAAAGATAATAAAGTACAAATATATACTCTTTCATTGTTGTCATATGTACACTATAGGGTGGGGCGATTAATTGAAAAGTAATCAAAATCGACCTTCAGAACCTATAATCAATCTAATTTTTCCTGGTCAATATTTTCAATTACTTTTCATAGTAATTTTTAGATTGTTCTTTTTAGGCAGTGTGTGTTTTAATTTTAGCTGTTCAACACTTTTTTTTAATAAATATTTATAGTTAGTAGTGCATGTTTCCTTCAGTTAATAAGTAATGCACCCTTCATTTAAAATAGCATATTTACTGACATTAATTGAACATGTGATTTCCAAATCAGCCCAAATCGGCAAGCCCTAGCGCACTAGCAGTCATGTTTTTCCATATCTTCAGTTTTTATGAAGCGTTCAGGCAATACATTTTGAAAACAGTTTTTGCAGCTTAAATCAATTTAAAAACATTGCAATATAAACAAAATTATATATGTATTCACAGGATTTATCTAACTCCAGTTCGCCTCCATAGAATATTTCCCAATTGTTCTCAGTTATGTTTCAAATGTAAGATAAACATTGGCACAGTGATGCATGTATTTTGCTATGTGACAAAATCAAAATGTACAGGAAAGAGATTCACAAAATTATTTTTTTTAAAATGGAAAAACGTTTGCTTTGCCCCCCCCAAAGATTTACCTTCTGAATTAAGTACAGTGAAGTACAGTGGAGATGTGTCTTGATTGTAATGTAGAATGTGTATTTGATTTTTGCATATACTTGGCCAAAAAATGTATATTAATATTATTAATATTATTATTATTATTGTCAACTGCTCAAATACCTTCAGTCAATATGTGGCCTAGTCAGGCGAGCACACTTCTAACACACTGTTAATCCAAACAGTCAACTTTATCAAATGAAATGACGAGTGTAGTTATCTCAAAATTGACTGGAAATTAATTCTACTTACTTGAAAGGAGTTTTGAACTCAACTTTGAAGGCAATGAGTTAATCAAATACCTCATTACTTAAATGGAGTAAATTCACAGTACTCAGACTAGTTTAACTTAAATGGTTTGTTGCAATGGGTTTGCTTAAACGGTGTGAGTTGTCTTAACTTATTGGGTTTTACAGTACTCGGTTGGTTTGAATTCTCTTCATTTATTGGGTTTTACTGTGCTCAAATTGCTTCATTTACCTAAATGGATTAAGTTCACAGTATTCATTATGATTAGTTTTTTTAACTTAAATGGTTTGTTGCAATTGGTTTCCTCAAACAGTTTGAGTTACCATAACTTTATGGGTTTTACAGTGCACTAAAAAAAATTACCTACGATTAACATCAGAGTTCTGAGGTGTTCTGCCGCATTTGTTCCTCCCTCTGGAATTTTCTTGAGGGCACACAGTGACTCTGTCTTTCTAAATTTGGTTTTATAATTTAATTTTATTTCTGGCTTTACTTTCAAACATTTGTATGCATTTGAATGTCGAACATAAATTGCTGTGCTTGTTGTCATGAGATACCACTACCACTGTTGCGATGTTGAAAATAATTCTTAAAATAAATAAATAAATAAATAAGCGCTAACTTTTTTCAGGATTCTGTGATGATAGAAAGTTGAATAACAGCCTTCTAAAGAAATATAGTTTTTAGTAACATTATAAATTATTTACTGTCATTTTACCCAATTTAATGTCATTAAAATATGCAATTTTTAAAAAGTTTTTTTAAGTGCAACTTGTCATTATTTTACCATTTAGACAATTCATTACATTACACTAATAATTAAATACACATTGTCAACAAAATCTCTCACTGCTCGTCCAAAAACATTAACCAACACAAAACTGATATTAACTAAAGTGCTCATGACATTAAAATGAGTTCTGAAAGATCACGTGACATTGAAGTCTGGAGCAAAGATTAAATTAAGCTTTATCATCATAAGTATAAATGACATGTCATTATATAAAAAATAAAATGACAATTGCAGTATTTCACAAATTTACTTTTACATATTTAAAAAAGTGCATCATTACGTACAACAGAACTTTAACAACACTAAACATTTGACTTTATCGCCAATATTTTTGCTTGACGTCATTAATCAACACACATTTGTTTTCGTGCGTCCTTTCCAATCGATTGACCGCTGATCTTTAAACACGTGGCTTGTTATTGGCTTTGCTGGTGAACTGAGTGACCCATAATGGTCATGATGTCTGATTCACCCAGTACAACACAGCTAAGCGAGGCCTTTAAACGGGCCTGTGCTGCTAACCGGCTAACATTAACACGGCATCATCAAGACAATGACAATCCGAGCTTCCATACGAGACACAATTAAGACTATAAAAACAAACTTTGGCGTTCGTTCCCCATTCATATTTAGACCACAAAACATCAATACACGTGAATATTATTGTATTTCTATGAACAATAACAATGCTATAAGACAGAAAGAGAATGTATTATCTGTTTCCATCAGAACACACGTAAATATGTGCTATCGTCTGCTAGTAAATGTTTAGTCGGTGTGTTTAGGTTTGAAGTGATTGTCTCTATCTAGTTAACCTTGTGTGTGTTGTGACAGTGAGTGTTGTCCACGCATAACCTTACAGCAAACACGCCCAGGACGCTCCTCGCTTCGGATGATTCCTGTCCAGTTGCTGGATCCAAAACCACCGACAAATCAACTGCTGACGGAAACCAGACTGGATATGAGGACGACAGTAAACGAAGTTAAAATTGTGTGTGACCAACTGTTCTGGTCCGGTTTATTTGGCCATTATCTGCGGAGCTTTTTTAGCAGACCGTGTAACACTTCCTGAATTTAGACCAGCTGATTGGAGGAGGTGAGGTATGACGTCGTGCGGTTTTACCTAATCAGAAGGGGTTTTACTAAAGTATACATTATTTTTCATTATAAAGCTAAAAATAAGAATAGCATGGGTATATATATATATATATATATATATATATATATATATATATATATATATATATATATATATATATATATATATATATATATATATATATATAATAAAAAAGTATAATGCATTTGTATTATTTAATATGAAAAATTAACGATACACAATATGTGAAAAATACAGTACTACACAATGCTACAATGCGTAAAAATATTGTACTGTTAGATGCATATAGATGAATGCTTATATTATTTTAGTACTATTTTAATCAAATAAATATGTATATTTGCAATAGATTCAATACATTAAAAAATAAGTATATATGCTTGTCATTTCATTCATTTCTTCATTTATTTTCTTTTCCACTTATATACATATTAAGTCATAGTATTAGTCGTAATATTAGTTGTATAATCTTTTATTAGTCGTATTAGTATTAGTTAGTAATATTAGTTCATATTCTTTTCAACAATAGATACAATGCATTAAAATAATAAGTATATATGCCTGTCATTTCATTAATTTCTTAATTCATTTTCTTTTCAGCTTAGTCTCTTTATTAATCTAGGGTCGCCACAGCAGAATGAACCGCCAACTTCCAGCATATGTTTTTAGACAGCAGATGCCCATCCAGCCGCGACCCATCACTAGGAAACATCCACACCTACTCATTCACACACACACTACGGACAATTTTAGCATACCCATTTCACCTGTACCACGTCTTTGAACTTGTGGGGGGAAACCCACGCAAACACAGGGAGAACATGCAAGCTCCACACAGAAATGCCAACTGACTCAGCCGAGACTCGAACCAGCAACCTTCTTGCTGTGAGGGGAACATGCTACCCACTGCGCCACCGCGTCGCCTGCCTGTCATTTCATTTTGTCATTAAATTTAATGACATAACATTTTGTTTATTCATTCATTCCTTCATTTTCTTGTCGGCTTAGTCTCTTTATTAATCCGATGTCGCCACAGCGAAATGAACCGCCAACTTATCCAGCACGTTTTTACGTAGCGGATGCCCTTCCAGCCGCAACCCATCTCTGGGAAACATCCACACATACACATACACGCACATACACTACGGACAATTTAGCCTTCCCAATTCACCTGTACCGCATGTCTTTGGACTGTGGGGGAAACCGGAGCACCCGGAGGAAACCCACGTGAACGTAGGGAGAACATGCAAACTCCACACAAAAACACCAACTGAACCGAGGTTCAAACCAGTGACCCAGCAGCCTTCTTGCTGTGAGGCGACAGCACTACCTACTGCACCACTGCTTCGCCCAACATTTTGTTTAGTTATATCTAATTCTGGTTAATCAAGTTTAGCAAATTAGAACTAATAGTTTTCTAAATAAATGGCTGCTTTTATTTGTATTATATAAAATAAATAAATGTTGCAAATGAATAGTATAATACATAAAATCTATTACAAATTTATTAATATTAATTTTAAAGTAATACATTTATTAATAATTTATTTATAACAAATCTTAAAGTTTCTTTTTATGGTTATTGTGCTCTCAGGTGTACTAGTTTATTTATTATAATTTATATAATATTACACTTATTTAATTTCAGATTTGGTGTGTGTGTGTGTGTGTGTATGTGTGTGTGTGTGTGTGTGTGTGTGTATTTATCTGCATATAGTCTTATTTAATGCATTTTTACGTGTCATTTCCATTTAATATTTTTTGTATTGTAGGAGTAACAAATAAAAAGCATCTGACAAGAGTGGGCGACGCAGTGGCACAGTAGGTAGTGCTGTCGCCTCACAGCAAGAAGCTTGCTGGTTCGAGTCTCGGCTGGGTCAGTTGACGTTTCTTTGTGGAGTTTGTATGTTCTCCCCGCGTTCTCGTGGGTTTCCTCCGGGTGCTCTGGTTTCCTTCACAGTCCAAAGACAGGTGCATTGGGTAGGCTAAATTGTCTGTACTGTATAAGTGTGAATGAGTGTCTATGAATGTTTCCCAGAGATGAATAAATGATACATATGCTGGATAAGTTGGCAGTTCATTCCGCTGTGGCCACCACGGATTAATAAAGGGAATAAATGAATGAATGAAGCAAACAAGTAAAAAAAAAATACTATATATGTGTGTGTTTATTGGACATTAGTAAAACGCATTTGCTTTATATTATAAAACGAAGGCAATTTAAGTAGACAGAACAAAAAGGCAGGTGTTTTCTCTTTAAACTGAAGACAAATAATTATAAAAATTACAGTTATTGAGCGAAACGACACTGACATCTGAACAAACAGGCGAAAAACATTCTCCCAGATAAACCACTTATATTCACACAATTCATACACAACAACAAACGATACATCATCACATCAATAAAGTACATGTGTGATACTTTTTGAAATATAATCTTTTATAAAGTTATTCAAAAACAAATCCACACATGAAAGAATTCAGTCAGTTACACCTACGCATGCCTAGTATATGTGAGTCATACTATGCTCTGATTGGCCAGCTGAGTTGCCTATCCACCATTCTTAACCAGTCATTTTCTCGATAATTCTAGGACCCACCCATTTATGGAAAACCTCAGATTTCATTGGCCAATTCTAAAAATCCAGCCCTCTTTTCCAAGCGACTGCTCCCGAACTGTGGAAAAACACACGGAATACCGCTGGTCTGGATGGCATTAGCATAGCACAGCAAGGACTTATAGAAAATTGTGTTACGCTACAGTTTACACGGTAAGACATTGATTTGCCCTATTAGGTATATTATAACCAACCAAAAGGGCATTTATTGCAACACTGAAACGATGACGCCTAGGCCTTATGCATTGTAAATTAAGTTTGTAGAAAGTTACTCGTTCGTTGTTTGTCTGACATGTCTGACATTCATGTGCTTCAGTGAGAAACAACTAGAAAAATGTGTAGTACCTCAGTGTTTTCTGGCAGATTTCAGTGTCAACAACATCACTATAAACAATGGATGTTTGTCACAAAGTTACTGTTTAGGAAACTGGGAATGGAGTTATGTGAAAAAATGTGAGAGTGACTAATAATCATACGATTTTATGTTAAAACCCACTTTACATGATAGTATTAGTTAAAAATAAAATGTGAAGTTATATAATATCATCAAGATTGGGTTCTAACACAATTTTTTTAGGTTTTGATCTGAAGATGATTATTTATGACAAGCCATATCTATGACTGAAGATACTTCAATCTCAGGATGAGCAGAAACCATAGACGGATTGAAATGGACCTGGTAAATTCATACACATACTTATTTCAGAATATTCAATTCTTTGATGAAATGTATGATCATATTTGTGTCACTCTTAGGCTGTAGGTTCATCATCAAAGCATTATGGGTCATCCAGAAGTATTGTCAGAAGAATTGCCACAAATCTTCCACTGGCGCCTTGTCCTCGTGTACATTTTCAGGTAATAGAAGCTAAATTATTTTATGATTTAAATATATAGATTACAACAGGCTATTAAACCATGTTTGTGCTCTAAACACTCATATATTTGTAATTATTTTGATAGCCTTAGGTGGTCTGTTCATTTTATTCCATTATTATAACCATATTCATTGCAATTTTATTTGTACCTAAAAACTTTTAACACCTTCCATCTCTCAAGGGGTAGTTCACCCAAAACCAAAATATTGTTCAAAGTGGCGTCTCGCAATTTAGTTCTTAAAGTGTTTCGGTGCCTTCATACCTTCCATTAACTTTCATTTCCAGTTCCACATATCCTCATTTCTGTCCTCTTCTGTTTTGATTACATTAGTGTGCTGACCATAAACACTCATGAATCACGGGATGGGTTTCAGCTCGTATCTAATCCAACCTTTTCCTTCAGTCTAACCTTTACAATGAAAGTATGATGTCTTTAAATCCACCTTGAAACTTTTATTTCTGTCTGTTTTCTCTTCTCTGCCCTTCCTTCCAGCTGTCCTGTATGTCAGGAATGCAGCATGTCTGCTTTAGGTCAGTTCTCCGGTTCATTTTTGAAAAATGTTGGCCAAAACCGCTTTAAAATAAAAGCTTATAGTCAATATTTTTAATAAATAAAGCTTGCCATTAATTATGTACAATTTATAAAAAGCTGATTGACATTGTAATGTTCTAAATGTTTATGTCATTAAACACTAGATGAACATTTAAACTGGTTTTCCTGGTGATATTTACGTTACAGTGGCTGTGAAAACATATGCTGCTTGCTCTGTTGTTGTAGTTGTTGAAATGCTTCCAGTGTTTGTGTGTGTGTTTGTCTTTAGACTTGTAAAGTGCCCTAAAGGCAGGTGTTGTAATTATTAACTGTCCTTTTAACTGTCTTCGGGTCGCGTAGCTTCATCCGTTCGCTTCAGGAGCGAGTTTCCTCAACAGCCCAAATGGGCCAAACGTGGCCACGCTCGCTGACGTTGCCTGGATCGACAGAGAAGAGAGCGATGGTCCTGGGAGAATCAGGTGAAAAACATTTCAAAGTTCTAAAACATAAATGTGGATGTGAAGTTGGTATCATGTTTGTATCTGTATGTTTTACAGGTGTGAGGCAGATTCAGGTTTGGTTTTTCGCACCCAGGAACGGCGGCCCCTGAGACGTCAGCGGTCATTACCCAGCCTTCACCAGGTTGAACCTGCGCAACAGAGCCAGACTGTTATCAATGATGAAGCTATTCAGAAGATCAGCGTTCTGGAGACGGAGCTGGCCAAACTAAGAGCGCAAATCGCACAGATTGTCCAGGCACAGGAGCAAAGTGCTCAGTCCACAGGTTAGCTGCCGTGTTACTTTACTATTGTTAATATTACAGCATTGATACATTTTTTATTTCTAGTTTTAGTGCTTTTAAAATTATTTCGATAATGATTTTCTAAAATTAACCATTGTTTCTTTTGCTCTGTATATATGACAAGTTAACGCTTAAGAAAACATACACTTCATTTAACATGGACTCATAGACATCGACTATATACTATATAACTGCAGGTTAACTATGTTTATATATATATATATATATATATATATAAACTGATAAAAGCTATTAGTTACTAGATAATTAGTTTTAGTTTATTTAGTTTACTAGTTAAGAGTTTTTAGTAACTAATAACTTTAAACTTTCAGAATTTGACTGTTCTTAATAATACAGTAATGTGCACCTTTTGTAAAGCTGCTTTGAAACAAGTATTGTGAGAAGCGCTATACAAATAAACTTGAATTTAATAAAAAAAAAAAAACATTTTAAATGTGTCAGTCCAAAATTTGTGACATTTCACAAATTTTGTGAGACTTGCTAGAAGGTGGCACCCACTTCCGAATCATCATTTTAACACCACATGCAATTGTGAAATATATAAACTTCCAATTGTGTTGCATTACATTCTGAAAAAGTAAGCTAGTTTAAACAGTTGCAGGTTTTAAACTAAGAATTTTCAGGCTTATATCTCAATTCTAAGAAAAGTAGAAATGCAGGTGGAAATGTGGGTTTATATCCAACTCTTGACTATTTTTCATGTAATTCTGTATTTTTCTCAATTATAAGCACGTTTATCTCACAGTACGGTCTTAATAGATAGCAAATGTGAGTTTGTAGCATGCAGTTTTAAAGAAAAAAGGTCAGATTGTTTGTGCAAATGTAAATTGCAATTGTGAGTAGAAAAATAAATATCTTTTTCCTCTTTTTTTTTTTTTTTTTTTTTTAAGGTCGAAATGGGATTTCATTGTATAATGTTGTGCAAGTATAAATTCCATGGTTATGAAATTCATAAATAATGAAGCAATTTGCATGATGAAACTCAGAAATATTATTAAACTTGAATGGAGCCGACTTAATTAATTAATTTTTTTGCATGATTATTAAACAACAAGCACAAACTATTCTATAGCGACTCACTCGTTTTCATTTACTCCAACTATTAGTGAACCAATTGTGGAGATGGTTTCACCTTTAACCTGCAGTCACTCAGATGCATGAGAATGCATCAAACCAAAAATGCAAGCTCATGCAACAAGTTTCGCAGTTCGCTGCGGTGCAGAGTTTAAGCTCGGTGAACTCTGACCTGCGAAATCGCATCTAGTGACTCCGTAGGACCAATCAAAGATCAAAACATGACCACTCTGGACATAAATGTATTATATGGACCAATCGCTTGCTTTTTAATCATCTAATCATCTTGTTGAATCCCATCCCTTTCCGCAGCGCAGTACGACAGAATTTCGCATTGCTCAAACTCTAGTGTGACCTCAGCATCAGTCATGCACAATGTGTGCTTGCGTATTTAAAAAAAATACTGGTCTCAAAATTATATTTAATTTCTAAATGCATGGATCAGGGTTCAAACTCGATCCTGGCAAGCCGGTGTCTTGCAGTTTAGCACCAACTTGCTTCAACACATCTAGTTTATCTAGTAAGAGCTTGATTAGCTGTTTCAGATGTACTTGATTAGCATTGGAGCTAAACTCTTCAGGACACCGGCTATCCAGGACAGAGTTTGGACACCCCTGGTATAGATTTAAAAAATGATATAGCAATTTACAAATATTTACATTGATATCAGTAGTTTTTACTGCTAAAATTACTATTTTGTAATTTTTTCAGCTCCAGCACCAGGTGGTCCTCCTGTACCTCCACCAATGGTTCCAGTTCCTCCTCCACCACCACCACCTCCTCCGTGTCCCACTCCCAGCATGCAGAGAAGCTATTCCGCCATTGACCTCATTCGAGAGCGGCGTGGAAAAAAGGCTGAGCAGAACACTGTACTGGACTCGGCCCCCAAAAAGCCAGAGCTTCCCAACATGCTTGATGTGCTGAAAGATATGGGCAAAGTCAAGCTGCGCTCAGTTAAGAGGCAAGTGTGTTTCTGTGGATTATGAAAACAAGGCTTCTTTTTAACACTTACCAAATAAGTGTTCATTTATTCTTTCCTTCACAGCCATCAAGAGGATGGAAATGTGAAAGCCAAACCTGTTGAACCCACAGATGCAGCGGCAATGATCGCAGAAGCCCTGAAACGCAAGTTTGCTCACCGATATCGAAATGACAGCGAATGTGATGGCACTTTTACCTTCACTGCTTTTGAGAATAAACCCCATGTGGAAACACCGCTGGTAGGTGAAGTCACTTTTAAAAATCGTATCTGATGTATATTGTCTTATTGCAGTATAATTATCTTTTGCAGTTTGGACAGCACATGCTGAAGTCGACTGGAAGGAGGAAAATGCATTAGGATGGAGTTACTCATCTTAATGGGTAAAAACCTGACGACTCTTCATTTTGAAACACCGGCTAACTTTTTCTGTTAGCTCTTAAAATAATGTTTGTGAACATGCCAAACGCTACACTGTCGATCTGGTTTCTCAATTGAACATCTTTGTATTTTTTGCACTTTAAATAGTACAATACCAGTACATCTCGTACCACAGCCAGTTCCATCATTAACGCCAGTTCCATAATTGTTGGGTTTTATGATATTATGTTTGTGGTTTTAGTTGGATTTAAGCTCAAAAGTGCAGGTATTTGACCCTCTTTTCTGAAGGGATGATGCTGAACGAGAGCACCAGAGTTTTAAATCAGTCATTTTGTGTGTATTTTAACACTTGTTTGTACGATTCATAGCTGCTGGAAAATCACTTTATTTTAACATCAGCCTTTTTATAATGTTGTGAACATAAATAGTGCATAGATGGTGCTTTCAGTGGTATTTGCTGACTACTGTCGAGAGCTAATTTAAAAAGCCTTTTTTTAGGTTGTAATTTATTATTTGGCAACATTTCTATTATGTGGTTTAAACCCGTTTAGCAAATCACTTGAATAATGTAGTTTTGTGTCATTTGAAATACTATCTAACATATTTAAGGCTGCTAAAGTCTGTTGTTTTTTAAAGGGATAGTTCACCCAAAATTGAAAATATGCTGTTTAAATCATTTAGTCTCAGGCTGTAGGCAAATTGGTTTCTTCAGTAAAACATTAAATATGATTTTTAGCTGAAAATGAGGTCGCAGGTCATTGTCTACCAAAACTTGAGTCAAAAAGCATATAGAGGGAAAACCAAACTGTGGCTCCTGATTCATTTATGAGACTGCATAAGTGATGGATCCTGCATTTTATAAATCACCAAGCCCATTGATTTCAGCTAATAGTCATTTTTATCGTTCTACTAAAGAAAATAAGTCACAAGGCTAACTGTGTTAAAAGCAATTTCTTTTTGTTGTTGTTGCTTGTGAACTTTCTGTTGATGGTGTGACAGTGTTTGTACCTTTTAAAGGTTTGTTCTTTTGCACATTGTGCAGCAGAAGCATTATATTGCAATATAGGATTTCTCATTTCAACAGTGTATACTGGAACTAATGGCCAGCATGTAGAAGCATTACCTCAGAATAAAAGGTACACTACCGGTCAAGGTTGGGGTCAGTTTTTTTTTTTTTTTTTTTTAAGAAAATTATTCTGTTCATCAACATGGCATTTATTAAACATTAAATTTGTTCATTTTAAATAACTGCTTATTGTATACACTTTCAAATGAAAATATAACTCCAGTCATTATTGCTATTATCAATAATAATAAGTATTATTAGAGTAATTTCGGAAGGATTGTGTGACTCTAAAGCTGAAAATATATCTTTAAAATGACTGGAATAAATGATTAAATTATCTAAACTACTTTTAAACAGTAACTTTATAGTGCAATAACACTTCACAATTTTACAAGTTGTATTTTTGCTGAAATTATTGCAGCTTGGGTGAGCAAGCTAAGTTTATTTCAAAACATTAAAATATCATACTGTCCCCAAAATTGACCAGTAGTGTAATTTTTTTGTATCTCATGAATAGATTTGTTTTGTATTAAATTATGATTAAAATGGGCTGATTTCATTACACTACAGAACCGTTGAATGGACTTTTAATTTGTTGAATAAACCAACTAGTGTAACGAAGTTTGTGTGTTCCATTTGGGCCACAGAACAGCATGAGTTCATGCCATCCGGTAGAGAAACATTTTGTGAAGTTTTATTCATCAAAAATGCAACTGCAACAGGTATGTATCAAAAAGGTTATACGGCAAAGCCTTTACAAAATGGCTTGACACATAGGTCGTCTCCCCAAAATGGCTGTTACAACAAACTGTAAACAGTTTTTTTTTTTTCTTCTTAAATCAACAGTCTTACAGCACTTACAACAAAAATACAAATCACCTAAAATAAAGCACCTCTTCTCTTTTCCCAACATCAAGAGAAGCACAAAAAAAAAACCTGTCCAATTATGTACAGAATCCAAAACGATACACAAAAATGGAATGTTCAATGTTAAAAATCAACTCAATAAACCAAATCTCCTCCATACTAAAACAAAAAAACCCAAAACACTCCACGACAAAAAGGCAAAGGGTCAGACAGTGCACTAAATGGACAATGTGATGAGTTTTAAAATGAAAACGACAGCTGGTTTGGTCACTTAGCTTTGTGCATAGTTTTAAGGCATTGTGTTGCAGTCTTCCGAAGAGACGAGAGTGGCTTCGACACATTCTGAGATCTTTCTTTACAAAATACAGAAGAGAAAGACAGAGAAAAGAGAGAGTGTGGGCTACCTACAAAAGGCACCTTTACTTCCACGTTTCTCCAAAGAAGCAGGTCGGTGAAACCCTGAGCAAAATCCACAGAGAGTCTTGTTGAGCTACACGAGATTCCTTCTTCCATGCTCCAAAGGGTTCATCATCTCTGCCACCTTTCACTGCGCGACGTTCCTTCAAAAACTGGGGGGGGGAAACGGTCTGAAATACAAGAAAGAGATGCAATGGAGAACGAATGGCGGGTTTTCAGTCCGACAGATTTCGTTGATCATCAGCAGTAGGCTTCCAAACAAAAATGTACAAGTGGTTCTTCACATCTGTGCTTCGAAGGCAATAAATCACAGAACTAACATGATTCGTATAGAAAAAAACGACGTGTGTAAACAGTCTTCAGAGGCAGCAAAAGGACTGGGCTCTTCACATTTTGTACACAAGGAGGAAGATTGATTTGCAGAAGCACTAGCGCACACAAACGCACTCGCAATGCATTCACACATCGTCTCTCTTTTTGTTGATGCGGTTGTCTTATAAATACTCAAGGTGACTTTCAGAGCAATTCAATGTTTCGAAATGGCACTTTAAAGCCACAGGAGGGGGGATTCATCCAACCCCATTTTCCCTTACAGTCTTTATTCAAAGCATCATTGAATTAGTAACGCCCAAAAATAAGGTTAAATAAATACATCACAATAATTAAAAGAAGGAAGAAAACAAACGAAAAACTTGCAGCAGTAGCCAAATGAGGTATCTATGTATTGCTGTATGTCGAAGGGGAAATGAGAGAGTTTTAAAACGAAATAAATTAAATCAAATGAAGAGAAGAGGAGAATGATCAGTGGTTGTTTTTTTTGGGGGGGGACGGGCGGCGCTGTGTGTGTTTGGCTGAGGGCAGTGGAGGTGTCATGACTCTGGGCTTCCCTGAGTTAAGGCTCTTGAACTGGGCTCTTCTGAGGATCGAGCTGGATCCGATTCTCCGTCCTCCGAGCTGCCCGACGCTTCGGGCTCCATGGTGCTCCAGCTGGCCTTGTTCAGGCCCAGGTGGCCGAGCATCGTCTGAGAGAGCCGCGTGTCTGAAAAACGAGCCCACTCAGCGAACAGAGGCTCCACTACGTACGTCATGAAACCTGGTGGCAGAGAGAGAATCTTAAATGATTACAAAAGATTTATAAATATGCACACACATCTAATCTACAAACAGTTAAGGGTGAAATTAATTACATATAAAATGTTTATTTATAAAAATATATTCAGGTGCTGTTTGGGAGACATTTTTACTGTATATTAATGTTTAATTTCTTTCAGTTTAGCTTTAGATTTAAAAAGAAAAAAAAAGCATTTTAAGGTCAATAAGACTTTACTACAGATTTTTTTCAATCACTTAGATTGACATTCTCCCTTTGTACATGTCATTAGAGGGGGAAATCTCCACCCCTTAGTGACATTAGGTGCATTCATCATGAAGCACGGCTGCAGCCGGCAATCAACAAGATTAGCTGAGCGCAGGCGGAGTTGAAAACAGAGCAGTCAAGCCGGACACTTCGGTGCTTTAAAGGTTCAGGACACCCCGGAGAACTTTTTTTTTGTATTAACAAGTGTGTGTGTGTTGAGCATCAGTTAAGACAATGTTAGCACCTGTCAGCTTTAATTGTGGGGAAAACTGGATAATTTTGAGCTTTTGTCAGCTAATTTCAGCTTCCGGTTTTAAAATGATTTTTGGGGCGGGATCAAAATCAGCGACGTAGAGCAGAACTGCAAGTGCAATGATGACGCGTCGGTTTCTCATTATTATTCATAGCAGAGTTTTCTTATCCTATGAGAAGAGCCGGCTGCTTAATTATTCATGAGACCTGCCAGTGTCAAGCCCGAGCTGAGAGACACGGAAACCACGGCACAGTATTTAGCCGTTCATGAAGGCTCATATGCGTTTGTTTCCATCATCCACGGGGTTTGTTGCATGTTTTCTCCGCGATCTTGTCAGAGCCGATCATACAGCAAAGCTGTGTGCGTGCTGCTAGCATTTTTGTCCGGAGAGCAGCACGAGAATCAGAGAAT
Organism: Danio rerio; assembly: GCF_052040795.2. Classification (NCBI taxonomy): domain Eukaryota; kingdom Metazoa; phylum Chordata; class Actinopteri; order Cypriniformes; family Danionidae; genus Danio; species Danio rerio. Next base: position 27,960,786 of record NC_141044.1, read on the forward strand.
GGCGGACGCTGTCTTTCATCAGGAGTTCGTTCACATTCAGACACATCGCCGTGCTGCTGTGTTTGCCTAAATCCTCCAGATTACCAGCAGGGTTAATGGTTAAAATAGACGGGTCAGGAGACCTGCTGCACTGAGTCTGCTGGATACGGGGATTGAGGGAGAAGTCCTCATTTATAGTGTTTACATGAACACACATCTTTATAATGATATAAATTGTTGTTGTCTGTATATGAAATTACAAATAACAAATGTAGCAGGGCATTAAATCACTGTTCATTTCTTTGCATTTTAACTTTGTAAACTATAAACTCATGCGTCTCCTCTTTGTGTCTCATTTTGTGAGCTATAACTGACAACAGCAGTTATTCGCTCCCCTTCTCCCCTGCTGGCCACGCCCACTCCTGCCCGATGCTCGCGGAGCTCCACGCCCATTAATCATGCATCTTTTGAAAAATTTCTGAAGTAGACTTTAACCGAAAGAGGGGGGTGTCATGGCCCTTTAAAGTTGCTGCAATCCTGATGACCGATCACATGGCGTCACCATTTATTTATTTATTGCAATAACAACAAAAGATTTACATTACAAATAAAACAAAATACAGTCTTTACAAACTATAGTTATTTTTAAACAAGGGAATTATGAATTAAATTTAAGTAGCCTATATAACAAACACACAAGAAGGGGAAAACGAGAGGGCACAAAATAAGAATAATATCCATGAATAGGCTTAATAAACAAAACAATAAGCACAAATTTCAGGAGTTGAAACATCACTCTTTAGGCTACTACACGCTGAATGGGATGTCAATACTGTTCCAGTTTTTTGAATATGCTAAAAAGGGGTTTACATTTATATAAAAAACTAAAACAAGGTGTTTTGATTAAATCCTAAACAATGATAATGATTATTTTAGATAATGAAAGCATTTTTAAAAAGCACTTTAATCCGAAAAACATTAAACAAAAGAAGCTAAATAAATGTTCCACACTTTTAAGTAGAAATTTCCCAAAAAGAGCAGCTACATCAATGTCCCTTTTAAAACATCTGCATAAACGGCTTGACAGGAAAAACATTTTTTTTTTTTTAAATCATGTATTTTTAAATTAAATAAAATATTTTTGAACTTAATTTGTTAAGAAATCTTTATGGGGGTGTCAGGATCAATAATGATAATTAGTTTATTACAAGTCTGTAAGACTTATTTGAGTTAATATTCAGGTTATTTACTAAAATATATCACTTATATTGTTTATGGAGCTGAATATAGTAATCTGTGTAAATAGGCAGAATAAACCTATGCAAAAAATCTAGTCATTATGAACAAATTATTCAACAAAAGATGATAAGCGTGATGTGCACAAGGGTATGAAAAGTTTGTTTGTTTCAAAATTTGTGAGATGGAAGTTGTCCAATAATAAACCCGAAAAACACATGGTTGTTGTCATTTTGGTAGTTACAGTCAATTGTGTAATATCGTTGTCATCATCGCTCTCCAGATGCTGCACCGGCTGAATCAATCGTCTGATTTCGGAGCAATGTGGCGGTACTTTGATGCCACATGTGACAGTCATGTGGGGTCTGCGCAGTATCAATCCGGACAAAATTTCTAACCGGCATGCACTGCTTTAGGACAGATTTCGATCGGTCTGTGCAGCACTGAATGAAGTCGAATGCACCGATTCTCTCCCTCATTACTATAGACAGCCCTGAGTGAGAAGCAGCCATCCGCCATTAGAGTTTTCACCTGCTGAAGATAATGTCAGCGACTAATAGGTTTATAGTCTCCATAGACTTCCTTCTTCTGAGATACTTTTCACATTTTCAGTTTTTCACAGAGATTACATTAGTCCTGTTTAAATCTGCCTCTATGCTGATGATGAGAGCTCCGCCCTCTTTTGAAAAGAGCACAATCTCATTTGAATTTACAGCGAGTGCCACCAAAATGACACTGTGGATCAAAGTTTAAAAAAGTTCTAAAACATTATTTGTGTAATATTTTGTGCTGAAACGTCACATACACACTCTAAGGACATCAGAGACTTATTTGACATCTTGCAAAAAGGGGGAAAATAGGTCCCCTGTCATGGAGGAAAGCAATAGAAAAGCAAATATCTAATTGACACTTATAAACAAGGATGTTCTTACCGATTTGAACACTGGCTATGGTGTTGGCTTCACTATCACACAGTGGACTGATTTCAAGTTTAAGCTTCTTCTCAATGTCACCTAAATGAGAAAATGAAAGTATTCTGATGAACTGGACACATAAAATAACATAAAATAGGCATCATCCGCTGATCTGGAGTACCTTGATGGAAGAACTCCTCTGTGACTTTTTCACTCCACTGTTTGCTGAGCTCCCACGGTCGACACGGGTTACAGATATCAGCACACTTCAGCGCCATCTGGAAACAGCAATAACACACGTCAATTACCAATGCCTCACAGCCCTGATCCACTTAAAGGGATAGTACACCCAAAAATGTCAATGTTAGCATTCTGTCACCCTCAAATGGTTCTAAACTTTTAGGAATTTCTTTCTTCTGTTGAACACACAACAAGAAATTTTGAAAAATGTTGGGAAAAAGCATTGACATCCAGAGTAGGAACAAATAAAATACGATGGAAATCGATGGCAGTTTTTTTTAACATTCTTCAAAATATTGGTGTTCAACAGAAGAAATTAAATTAAACTGGTTTGGAATAAGTGGAGGATGAGCTATTGATGACAGATTTTTCATTTTTGGGTGAACTATACCTTTAAAAACAGGACCTTTATTCATATAAACTGAACATTCCAGTGAAGAAAAAAGAGCTAAACTAAATAATATAAAAAAATAAATGAAATATTATTGTAAAAAAGGTGCTTGTTTTCACTGCTCACTTTATATAAAAAAAATACAATAATCGCTACCTGATTCCTTCAAAACAACTTCATACATAATTAACTTACTAATAAACATAAAAAATAGAATTTAATCAATTTAGTTATTAAAAAGCCACATAAATAGTTTTTCTTATTTCTTAATTCATACTGAGTTCCAGATTTGCACCTGCAGAACGAAGTGTCGATGAGAAGCGTTTCCTAAATTCAGGTCGTTCTCGTCCAGATGTGTCCTGAAGCGGGACAGGTACTCATTCTGTCGGCTGATATCTGTGGCCAGAATCAGGGATCCCAGCTGCCTCTCAATACTCAAGCTGTCAAGACACAAAGATTCAAGTCAGCCAACCATAGCCGAGGTCATTCACATACACAAGTCTTATAAGAAAATATGGGAGCCTTAACTAATATTAACTAGAGGACTCTGTAAAATAATTGTAAAAATTCTAATTCTAACTAATAATAATAATATCACGCTTTAGACCATTTAGCCTAGCAAACAACTACGGTCCACAGGGTAGTTCTGCTCTTCTTCTTGGCTTTGTGGCTGTTCATGAAAACGATGAGCTCAGATCGACCATGGCTCATTATTATATGTATATATTATTACGGTGTAATGTCTCGGCTGCGTTTTTAAAAATGGCGAATCCTTTGTTTTCATTTTCCTGGCTTGTTGCACGAGTGAGTGAAGAATCTCTGTAAACTAATAGCATTCACCTGCGCGTCTAGCCCTGCCTTTTGGTAACCTTTTTTTATGCTAGGTATCCTTCCGAAAGGGTGTAAAAGCGCACCGAATTGTACCGCACCACTCAGTGGAAATGGGCCATAATATTTTTTATTATTACTATCGATATTACTACTACTACTACTATCAGTAATAATAATAAAACTAAGTAGAATAGTTATTATTATTACTATCGATACTACTAACACTAATAGTAATAATACTATTCATTGTTATATTATTAATATCACTACTACATAAGAATATACTGCCAATAAGAATAACAATACTACTAGTAATAATAACTTTTGTTGTTGTTACTACTACTACTACTACTAATAATAATAATACTAAGTAGAATATTTATTATTCCTAATCAAGACTACTACTACTACTACTATTAATAATTATACTAAGTAGAATAATATTAATTATTACTATTGATAATACTAAAACAACTACTACTAAAAATAATAATATAATAATTAATTATATTAATAATAATAAATATTTATTATTACTACTATCGATACTACTAATACTAAACACACTAATAGAAATAATAATATTTGTTATATTATGATTATTACTACTACATAAGCTTATACTGCTAATAGAATAATTACTATTGTTGTTACTACTACTATAAATAATAACAATACTAATTATTATACTTTTTATTATTAATATTAAAAGTACCTTGAATAAATTATAAATTGATCATGCATTTTAAAGTTAAATAACAATTATAATAAAGTATATTTAAACATATTACAAATATTGCTTAAATTTCTTTTCATTATTTTGACTCAGTAATTTCTTTTCTTCTTATTAAAGAATTTTGACAAATATATCACTATAAGAGACAGTCAACCTTTTTTATTTTATTATAAAAAATGTCGAAATAACACATTTGTGCAAAAGGCAGCTTAAACAAAAATAAAAAGCCCCAGAGTCTGACCTGTCCTCAGCAGGAAGATGAGAAAAGAGTTCGGTCTCTCTGAGCAAACCTACTGCTGACCTCCAGTGATGATTCTCCAGAACTGAGGTATTCTACAAACACACACAAAACATCACACTCATCCACACCATCCCACATACAAACACACTTCTTCACCAACGTTCCTCTAAATCTCTCACCCGGTACAAAGCTGCAAGGTAATGGTTGGTTTTGATGAGGAAAGGCTGGTTGACTCCAGGATGGTCCAGGTCGTGTGTGGCCGCCGCCAGCAGCCCTAAGAGGATGTCGAATGAAGTGAGGGACTGGGCGAGCTGTGGACAAACACACAGACAGAGCCAAAGAGGGAATAAGTGCAGAAGAGTTCATTGTAAGGTAATTATGTGTCATACCAGCTGTAATCACACCTTGGGTTCTCTCAGGTAACAGTGCATGGCCTGGGTGACATCAGCAGCATGAACTGCATTATGGTAAGGGTTCTGATTGTGGTAGTCTTCTTGAACCAGAACTAAAAAAACAAATAATAAAAGTATTTTAATAAGCAAGACATTTTGACATTATAAAAGTCTTTCTGTTGTTGAAAATACAGATTTCTTTCTAATGCTGCGTTCACACCATACGTGGAAGAAGCGTTAAGCGCAAGTGATTAGCCCCTTTCACGCAGTGATACTGGTAAATATCTGGAAAATTTCCAGAACGACTTTATCAGTAAATTAAAAAAAGAACTGTTCACACAGGCAAGGACGCTATGGAATATTTCCAGAAAAGATTATTCTAACATCCATTCAAAAATACCGGTCAATTCTAACATCATTAACCAGAAGTTACCTCTAAACGGCGGCGCTTGTATTTGTAAACATTTGACTACATTACAAACTCTGCGGATGGATGAGTTTTGTGAACAACTTCAAAGAAAACATATGGAGGAACACTTTCGCATGTCGAGATGTACATAACATGTGTGTGCTGGCGCTCACCGGCTGCTTTACGTGCACACGCATCAGAGCTCTAAGGTAAACAAACAAATCATAAGCATATTAATCGATCATTTTTTACACAGTTGGCATTAAGAAGGAACAGAAATGTTACCGAGATTGTTACAACATTTCTTTCCAGAAAATTGCCGGTAGGAATTTACCAGTAGTCACACATACAGACCTTTCCAAAATATTGCCAGTAATTTTCCAGAAAGGTCTGTATGTGTTAAAGAGGCTATTTACATGTTAAGTCGATGCAAACACGCGAATAGACATCCTGCGTTGCGAATGACGTGATTCACATTAAGTGGACTCAGGCATGGCTCCAAAAGAATTTATGCTGTTTTTCAGTCTTCCTTTAGCACATAAACACTACTACTCTCTCAATAAAATAAATGTTATCCATTTAGCAATAAAGCTAGTCATCGGGCAGACAAAAGCTCTGCCCATGACACAAATCATCTGCATCTGTTGTGAAGTGAATTTGACGCGTGAATGAATCGGATTTGATGCACGAATGAAGCGAGTAAACTAAAAATGTTCACGCTTCTATTCACGCGTGAATAGCGTCATTTATCCACGCATACTGCGTCTGGTGTGAACACAACATTAGAACATAAACTTTACCGATATAATTATTGAAAGATCTAAGAAATACAAATCCATAGTATTATATATACACAGCACTTCCATTTTGCAAAAGGACAAAAAAAACATAAAATATTTATATATACACATTTATTTAGTGTTAATTAAGTTCTATTATTTCTGAGATTAGAAACAATTATTAACTAATACATAAATAACAAATGAGCACACATATACAATGATTATAAAATAGATTTGATTTCCATTCTTCTTCCAATTAGTAGATAAAGTTGGATAAACAATACAACAATGATAATTGTAATAATGAAAAACACTTGCCTAGAAATCGCCGCACTTTAACCATGTCTAACTGGAAGAGCTCGATGAGGCCGTACTGGCTCAGCAAATGAAATGTCAAGAAGACGAGACTGTTTCCTTAAAAACAATCATCAACACAAAAGAAATGAGAACTTTGAGCAAAGCGATACTTTACCCTCAACAGTGCACATGAAGGACTCTACCAGCAGGTGGCAGCATTGACCACAACCATTAAAAGCATTTTAAAGTAGAAGGAAAACAAACACAAACAAACATAAGTTGCGTCCCAAATGACATACTTTACACTTATACACTCAGCCATGTACTATACACACACATAGACTAGTTCATATATACAAGTGGGGACTCAAACAATGATTTTTCCAACTGTATATTCTATCCCTCTACATCAACCCTTAAAGGAAATGATCTGTATTATCAAAACTGTTCATTCAATTTGTCACCCCGGGCTGTTACACAAGTCCCCATGAGCCTGTGTGCATTCAGATTTAATTTCTTGCAGTGATATAAAAACAAGTACTCAAAGTTTAGTTTAATGTCCTTCTAAGGACTTTTCATAAGCATTTTTATCCTTTATAAACTTTACGTTATATCCTTTTCCTCCAAAACAACCCCTTACCGTTTTAAAAATACTTTATTTTGTTTGATTTTTAACCTTGTTTACCTATAGAGACCTCAATTAAGTCCCCATGAGTCTGTGTGCATTTACGTTTAAGTCCCCATTGGGATATAAACACATGCGCGCACACACACACACACACACACACACACACACACACACACACACACACACACACACACACACACACACACACACACACACACACACACACACACACACACACACACACACACACACACACACACACAGAATAGTGTTGAGAATCAAAATATTTACCATTTGTAAGTCGGTCAAAGAGGAAAATGTCAAAATTCCAGCTTCCAACCTTTTCAAGCATACACTGAGAAAAATCGACAAAAAAAATGAACAACTGCTTTCAAAAGTACACAACAAACACAGAGTATAGAATGCTTTGAGAATGTATGTGTGTGTGTGTGTGTGTGTGTGTGTGTGTGTGTGTGTGTGTGTCTGTGTGTGTGTCTGTGTCCACACCTTGGCCTGACCGCAGTAGTCCTCATCCAGGATGTGGAGGGGGTTGAGGTGTGGCGCTCCTCTCAGCAGACGGGACGAGAGCAGGTGTCGCTGGAAACTGAAGAGCCTCCGGATCCTCCGAGCTGGAATCGACCCTGCTGACTCAGCACGTGCTGCACACACAAACATGAGAAGGAAAAACATGGGAAATCCATAAATGCAACATGCTGGAATTAATCAGTCTGCTCACAAATTAAGCATTAGTTATTTTCAAATAACATGATTTTGAAATAAGCTTCCTCATTGGAGATCCTGCTGTTTTAAAGTTCGGTTGTTATTGATGCCACTGGGCTTCAGTTAACGTCATGCCTGACTGAAGCACATTCATTTTACCACAATACAAACACACAACTGATTTTTGTAACTTTCTGCATTTGATCAAATACTGTAATGATTAAATTTACAGCTTGCTAATTTGGTCATTTAGTAAAAACCGAGCATTCCTGTTACATGAAGGCCCTGATATACTTACAGTAATGTGAACACCATTTCAAGCTAAATCAGACCGACATAAGTTTGTTACAGGAATTCAAAACAGCTTTCCAAAGAAAACCTTTCAGAAAAAGTTTGCTCTGGCTGATTAACACTGTCAAGCTACCGTTGGTCCATAGTGATGACAAGTGAACATTCAAGAGCTGATTCATAGTTGCGACTGAAGTTGTTATTCTAACAGAAAGTGAAAGTGCTTTCTTAAATGCTGCTTACTGCCATTAGCCAGTTTTATGTTTGTTCGCTACTAAGAGTTTTATTTACATATTCATTGAATTGGATGTAAATACTTAAAGAATTTACAAATTCTTCAAAATATAAGTAAACAAAGAAATTCATACATGTTTGGAACCCCCTAAAAATCAGAAACAATGGGTAAATTTTAACAGTTCTGGTTTTGTTAACAAAAATTTGATGTTCACTAAAAGTGTACCAATGTAAAGTTATTAAAATTATCATAAAGTTGAGATGCACTGAAATAAAAATTCTACACGAGCGGAAATTTGAGTTACTTTGAACATTGACAGCAGCATGGGGCAAGCTAGTCAGCAATGCTCAATACTCTTGTGCTCTGGTCGGTGCAGCAACAAACCTTGCCTAGCATAAGCCTTTGAAATGAATAGGTTTCATAGCACAGCACTTTCCACATCCAGTGTGAAATCTACTGCACACCGCACAGTAATGATAGGTGGAGGTAGAGTGAAACAGCATAGCCTTTTTTGGCTCATATTTTTAGACTTGAAAATCAAAAATGCCATTTTCAGCTGATAATCTGTGAGACGAAAACTCCAAGAAGTCCTTGCTACAGTCTGTATAATAATGACATACTGGACCAGGTCCAATGTGTAGTGAACATTGTACCACACGGAGTCTTGCACGGGTCCTATTTGGTAAACCTGCATGCGCAATAATTAAAAGAACAACTGACAGCAGCACTAATATCATTCCGTACCCAACCCTACCCGTTTGACATACACACCGCAACCCACACCACACCCGGATGAGCCGTAGATGTGCATGTACTTATTTACTTTTGCAACAAGCAATAATTTAACAAGAAAAAAAATGTAAAAACATATCATACCCTCAAAATGTTACAGGTCTGTGACGATTACATAATCATATTACATAAAAGTTTTGTTGTCGGAACCTTTATATTATTCTATCAGCAATTAATTAAATTAAACATCACATGCCCATCTAAAAAGCTAAGCTAATAGCTACTAGTTTAAAATATTGGAACACTCTTGGTTGTCTCTCTTGAAACTCTGCAACATGCTAGAAGCTAAGCTATCATTAAAGCTTAAGTGTTATGCAGGAAAGAGACTGGTAGCACCATGATGAGCTTAAATCTTTATTCAAGTTGTGATCAGAGCATAGAGCTGATTCCTCGTTGTCCATCAGTTGGCGCACGATTGATAACTGGACCCATCATCCGCCCTCAATTTTTTATTACCGACCCACACCCAAACCACAAATGACACTTGAATAATTATTCCACACATTACATCAAATATTAGTGGTTAACCCAACGGCTACCCGCCCGGTTGCAGGACTGTTGTTCCACCCACACCCATACTACTGTGACAGTTGGGTTTAGGGTTGGTGTAGGCAATCATCCATTAGGTAGTGGACCTGGTCCAGTATGTCATCTAGTATTCAGGGCTGCAGCAAGGACTGTCTTAAAATTTCGGTGACTCCCAAAATATTCTATCAATGCCTTAAAATGTCTAGGAACAAAACTGGATAATTTCTTAAAGATAATAGTTCTTATTTTGGGTAAATGGCTGCGTTTGTTTTGTTGCTTTCAAACATCGAAATCACTTGATAGAAATTAACCTGTACACTTTTAAATGGCAAGCAATGAGTGCAAATGCTGGGTCTTATTACTTACAGTGCAAAGTGCGGAAATCGATGCCCAGGTATGGGTGCGAGCCTCTTCGTTCAGGTTCAAAGCCTACCTGACTTCTCACTCTCACATCTCCTAGAAGGCATCAACACACAAGTCCTCAAGAGATTTGTTAGCAAACGCAACGTGCGGCAGGTAGCAGCGGGACATAGAGGCGACAGACATAGACACACACCGCCGATGGACAGGGAAAGGGGAGGACAGGAGACAGACCATGCATCGCCATGCCAGAGGGACTTATGCATTAGTATTCAGACGGCTAGGAGCAAAAGAGGACGCATGGAAGAAAGACAAGCTTGTGCTTCAGCCCAGGACAGAATGGAGAGGAAATCAGAGGGACTTCAACGAGGCTGGCCAAAGCTCTAAAGTCACACATCTGTTAAAAAGTCATTCAATAGGCCTTTTCATCAAACTCTGGCTGTGTATGTGAAAGTGTGTATTTGCATGGAGAGGGAGCGGGAGGAGGGGGGGACGCTTGAACTTTTTCTGAGTAATGGCAGCCTCCAACATGTCAGTCACTACTGATTGGAGTTCATGTGCAATAAAAAAAAAAAGTAGTCAACGTGTAGATAAGTCAATAAACAAATAATAAAACAGCCTCCCACCAGTACATTTACTTACTTGAAAACAGCTGTTTGAATATTACACAAGCCCCTATCAAAATACCAAAACTGTGAATTACAATTACATAAAAAACACTATTGAAATGAATTGAAAAAGACAGACATGAGCTTCAAAATGAAGCAACCAAAAAAACAAAACATTATAGATTTGGATCGACCATACAAGAGTGTAGCACAATGTAACACATGCAACAAGCGTATCAGACAAAAAAAAAAAAAATCAAAATAAATATAGACTGAAGCTATTCGGACATGCAGAAGTAAAGCCGCCGAGTCGAGAAAAAAAAGCAAGACCACATCCAAATTATAAAACCAAAAAGTGCGCTCTAAATGTCCTGGTCTTTCGCTCATTTGTGTTTGCCGCCAAACCTCTCGAAAAACGCAACTCCACAAATACCATCAGAAGATATCTGAACGTAAGAAAATGCCACTGATTAGACTGTGCCCACTGATGCAGGTCTTTAAGGAGGAATGGTGTGGAAGAGTTATTAAAGGGAAAGGCCGTGAAAGCGAGTGAGCGGGTTTGGTCTCTCCTGGTGAGATGTGCTGGTTCATACCTGGTGTAAACACGAATGAGGATTTGATTGTTTTGTTTGTCACAGCTTCAAAACAAAACAAAAAAAAGAAATTACGAACAAATATTAGGTCAGCGTTAGCTTTACTGGGTTTTTTTTTGTTGGCTACATGCTTGTTTAGAAAGTGATGTTACTGAACGTGTAGAAACTCCAGGTTGTTATAATGTTCTAGCTTATACATGGTACAGTGACAAAGGAAAGCAGTAGTGATACTTAGATGTGATGAGATTGTGTAAATGCCAAAACGATTTGAAGAACAAAACACCAAAGACGATAACTACATTAGTATCCACACTATAGCTATTATTTGATTTATTAAAAATGCAATGCCGTTTTGGTGGATGAGTTCTGATTGGCTGACGATTTGGTTGTTGTTATGGTGTGGACTCTGCTATTCTTTTAAATAAAATATAGTTTTTGAGGAACTTTATCTCATTTATTGTAGTCATCATCCTTGGTGAGGACAGGTCGCTAATGTACTCATACGTGAAAGCAACCCTATTCTGGGACGAGTCATTACGCTGTGTAAAAATTCTGAAAGCATAGATCTGGGGCCTCATGTATAAAATGCGTAGATTGTTACTAGATTGTTAGATTGTATTTCAATACTACTCATTATGGTGATACTTGGAGAGACTTTTTTTTTTTCTGAGGTGGTACTTGATAAAAAAGGTTTGAAATCGCTGATATAAAGGCTTCCAGCCTCCAGCGCGGTGACTGAAGCTCTGCACAAGACTTTTGGCCAGCGGAGAAATTAAAATGGTCGTGCCCAACTGAGTCTGGGTCTCTCAAGGTTTTTTTTCTTCACTCTCCTATCAAGTTTTTTTCGCTCTCCGCTGTCCTCACTGGCTCGCATGGTTCAGGATTAGTAGAGCTATGCATCGATGAATTTGCTCTTCAGTGTTTTCAGTGTCTTTCAGTGTCTCTCAGTAATGATTTTAAATCACACTGAACTGAGCTAAACTGAACTGAACTGAACTTAAACACTAAAAACTGAACTACACCGTTCCAGTTACTATGACCATTTATGTGAAGCTGCTTTGACAATCTACATTGTAAAAGCGCTATACAAATAAAGCTGAATTGAATTGAATAAACAATATAGTTTATTATTTAGCCACAGCTACTCTCCAACATGCTCTTTTACATTACTAGTTAAACAGTAGGAAAATGATTGGCTCTTTTGTGCTTGAAACACTGTTAATCAAATGTATTTGATTCTTTTGCAAATTGCTGTAGTGTGCAAGATTTTTTTCTTTCCAATGCATCTATCTATTAATGTCAGGTATGCAAAAGAAGATATACTGAAGAATGTTGGAAACCTTTAACAATCAATTCCCATAGTATTTGCTCTTCCTATTTTAAAAGTCAATGATTAAAGTTTCACAACATTCTTCAAATCATTATTTCTCAACCATGTTCCTGGAAGATTAGCAGCACTGCATGTTTTGGATGTCTCCTTTGTCACACCCGTTTCAGGCCTTTCAGGGCGTGCTCACTCAAGGTTGGACGATGTCAACCAATTTGGCATCATATGATGTCTAATGTGAAATATTGCGATGGAATATGGCATCGTTGGCATAGGCGGTGGAGAACTAATTATTTATGAATAATTAATTATTTAATAACACGTTAATTATTTTTGTAGCCATCAGTTTCAACTACTTGACCTGCATGGTCTTTGATTTACCCATAGCCAAATCATAAATAAATAAAGATAAGTTGCACACAAATTACCACCTGTCAACCTCTGTACTGACACTGACACGTTACCTGATAGATTAAAAAGACAGAAAAGTCGTTAGATAGAGACCAGATTAATTAAATATCACATTTAACAATCCAGTGGTACATCTTTGATAAACTGTCCGACGTGCACTGCTCTCTGGGGTTTTGTGCTCAAAGCACCCACTGACTGTCTGGGGCTCAGACGCACACACTCGCTGCAGCACAATAGAAAGTGTGTGTGTGTGTGTGTGTGCGTGTGTGTGTGTGTGGAGGGGGGGTTCTTGTGATGTGCGTTTTAAAGGTACATAAAGGAGAGCTTTTAAGTAATGCTAGATGAAACGCCAGTGTTGACGTGGATCGTTTTCGTTCTAAATGCCATTTTAAAACTAAGACATATTAGTGTAAACGGGGCCAAAGTGTGTATTTTTCGCGAGCAAGTTGCTGCTGCAACAGGGGTGGGGTGGGGCAGAGAATTGCGATGCTGGCTCAGCATCGTGGTGTCTATCGGCCATCGGTGATGGAAGATGGCATCGTCTATCGACCCAACTCACACTAGGTACAGTTGCCTTAACAGTGCTGAAGTGCACTTGCCCCCGATGGCCTGCACTCATACTGCATTTTGCCTTCTGAGCTAGAGCACGCCTGTCATCAATGATGCAACTGTTCAGTTTAATAGGACGAGAAGCGCTCTTGCTCAGCACAGTGGACATTGCTTTAGTTTGTTTTATTTTAGTTTTTCGTTTTTCACAGTCAAATATTTTGCCAAACAGATCTACCACTTTTGACGCTAATAAATTATCGTAAAAGTCCTCATGTCGCACATATTAGGAGTTTTGCTGAAGGTGCAGTGAGGGATTTGCATCTTTTAAACTATGACAGTTTGCGTTCGTTGAGAAGTTAAAATGATTAATAAATCCATATTAAATAGTCCCTTAAACTTGACATTGCGTCTTCAGTTTTGCAATCAGCCACTTTTTGAGCCGCGCTGTGACACATCTCTTTCAACCGGGCCAGGGCCGGCCAACTAAAATGTGCCTGAGCCCAACTCAGAGCATTCACACTTGTCAAACGAATCGGTAAAATGCGCCCGGGCAAGGTTCGCATACCCTAGTTTGAGTGCACCCTCAGTCTCTGCTAATGAGCTGATGATCTGAATCAGGTGTGTTTGGTTAAAGAGACAAGGAAAATAGGCAGAGCTTATGGTCCTCCAGGAACATGGTTGAGACACACTGCTTTGAATTACATTCCTTTGCAATCAATAGAATAATAATAATAATAATAAATTTAAACTGGTTTGAAACAGACTAAATAACAGTATCATTAAAATTAGTCTTCGTGAAGTTTCATTTAAAAAATAAAAACAGAAAACATAAACCTAAACTGCCCACTAGATTAATCTGACATGACTCTGCTTTGGTTTGCTCATACGCAACATTTAAACATTAGGCCCTTTCAGATCATTCTGAACATGCGTTCCTACGAAGTCAAAGGGTTACCGTTAAAACCCAAAAAGGTCCCTGAGGTCAATAATCAGGCCAAGTCGGGGGCTTGATAAGTATTGAATCAAAGGAAATTTCAGGGAAATGCTAAGCAATTCCCAGTTGAGAAATGACTTAAGCTGTGGATGCAATGAAGAGATTATCAGAGGCTTTTTGACTGATGGTTGAGGCTCTCCATCCCCTCTGTTACACAATCTGTTGTATAATGTGCTGCGCTTGGTAACTTCCAGTGCGGAGTGCTACATCTAGCCTGTGTGTCTGTATTTGTTTACAGGTTGGGTGTGTGTGTGCGTATGTTGTGTGTGTGTTAAGCAGGGAAGATGGTGCTTACCTAGCATGCGAATATACAGAGCGGTTTGATCAGAGCTGTCATAGGAGATTGCTCCACGTCTCTGCGGGGGAAGAGATGCAGACAAACATCAGTATTTGCATTTACTCAAACAAGCGGGAAAAAAACAACAACTCACATATAAGCCAAATGCTCAGCCGTGTTTATTCAAATAAGGCCCAGACAACACCACAAAAAAAACCAGCATGTATTTGTTTTTATCGTTTATATTATTTTAGCATGTTTTATTTATATATATATATATATATATATATATATATATATATATATATATATATATATATATATATATATATATATATATATATATATATATATATTTATATATATTTGTGTGTGTGTGTGTGTGTGTTAACTTTTTAAAGAGAGGGAAAAACTAAATTCTGTAGGTACACCAATGTACAAATTCAAACTTCCTAATTTAAAGAGGTATGGTCACATATACAGTTAAAGTCAGAATAATTACATTTTATACATTTTCCCCCAATTTACTGTTACAAAAGGAAGATTTTTTTCAAACTTTTTAAACAATAGTTTTAATAACTCATTCCTAAAACTGATTTGGTTTAGGGTGACAGTTGGCATTTCTGAATGCCTTTCTGAAAACTTTCTGAAAGTCTGGTTTCCCCCACAGTCCAAAGACATGTGGTACAGGTAAACTGAATAAACTAAATTGTCCGTGATGTATCATTTTAGCATCTATATCGAAATGTGCTCATCCGAAATAATCACGTCGCAAAACTGTGTTCTGTCTAAATTATAGTTGACCAGGAGCTACAGAATTGCATTTAATCACTAAATTTCCATGGGATTTATATGATGTGCGCAAAAAACATTGCTTACTTAGAATTTTTGTTGTTTCTAGTCCAAATATCAACATTTTAAAGAAAAAACTATTATTTCACTTACCCCTTAATTATTTCACTTTCACTTAATTTCCTTAAAACAAGCAAAAACACTCTTTTGAAGGAACTCTTAAAGAAGAAACTCTTATTTCTTTTCTTTTGACAGTGAAAATGAATTTTTTTTTTAGATATTTGGACTGGAAACAAGACAAAGTAAGAAAATATTTTTTTTTGGTATCAAAATTAATTGTTTCATAGATGCAGATGTGTACAATTCTGTATCGGTTCAGTAATGATCAGAACCAGTAATTTTTAATGCTCCAACTACTTAAAAACAGATAACTGTGCACAATTCACTGCTTGTTTGGGAGGTACATCAAATCCCAGCAAGGAAAAAAATGAAAGCTGTAATCTTTAACTGATTAATGGTATCAGTTAAATGATTGAAAAATATTATTATGTATCTTTTTTAAATTTGGCTGCATAAGGGGCCAATCACAGCGGACATACTTTTTTCATTAAGAGGGACAACTTTTGAATGGTTTACTAACGGCCGCGAGTGTTTTGAGGCACCCTGTGCACCTCGCATTTTTGCTGTTGCTCACTGTGTGCTCACAGTTGAAAAAGTCAACTCTGAGTGGAAAGTGTGTTACGTCATATGATTAGACAAACAGCATATGCCGGTCCTTAAAAAAAGATTTAGTCAGTGTTTTCTTTTTGTAATCTAACCTTGTCATTTAAGAGAAAAATATCTTGGGCAGGACTATTTATTTTATTGTTTTTATTTAGTTTATTTCTGCTTTTCTATGCTGTTGAAAAACGCTGCAGGTGCTTAAAGATGTGCTGTTGTTAATATGTTCTATTGTTTACATGTTAAAATAAATCTGTATTTAATGTGTCAGACACAAAATAGGCATGTCAATTATCTTTTTATTAAATAATAATTTAATATTAATCTGACCAGTTAACCGTTAATTTTCAGTTAACAAGCGGCAGTTGGTAAAATTAACCGAAATGAACATCCCTAATCCAGACACGTGCGTATCTGCAGAGCGAGTTTTCACCACCGCGTCGGCATCAGTGTTGCGAGACGTACGATAATTACTGCATTTGTGCGATAATTTCGACCTCTGTAAAATCAGTAATGAAAAAAATCCTATAATGTACAATAATTTCAGAACTTTATGGCATTTAAAAAGGATTTTATCTTAGGGCCTCTATAATTATTGATCTAGCTGCATCTTTTGTCTACTGTCTGGGAAGAGAACGTGGAGAAACACGTTTTCTATCTCATCTTATGTTACATTTTCCCAACCAATCAACGTGGAGAATGGCTCTCTCTCGCGAGTTGACATTCCTGCGGCATGCGGCCATGCTTAAGCTAGTCGTTTTCAGGCTGAGGTTGATTGTTTAAGCAATAAAGTTTTAAAAAGTAGTGCTGAAAAGGAAGTTGAGAGAGACAGGGGTGTTTGCCTTTAATGTTCTCGCTTTTCCCCCATTTAAATGTGAACGTGTTTTTCCAAACTTAATCTCATCAAAACAAAGCCCGGAAATCAGCTCATTACAGATACTCTGAACGGGCTCATGCAAACCTCAGAGTATGTAAAATTCGGGAGGGTGCACTCCTTTCAAGCCAACCATCACTATGTTGCCATCCATGATAGCATCCGATTTGTACCCCAAAATGAATCCCTTAACATCTGGCAACACACGCAGGACAGCGACACGGAGGTGGAGTTTAAACCTTCCCAAAAAGGTACACCTATTTATTTTATTTTTTGTATATATTGTGGTAATTTGCACGTTGTGTCAAAACGCTATTTGTCTTGATAATAGTTGTATACTCTCAGTTTGACTCATGTACAATATTTTTCCTCTAAATACGATAATTTTGAGGTTCTGGTATGATAATTTAACATTTCCAATCTGGCAAACACTGGTCGGCGTCTAAAACGGATCAGCTGACCGCTGCGACAGTTTAACATTAGTGTCCGTGTGACTGGTTGCTGAACAGCACCAGAGCTGCGCTGACCATTAGAGCCAATCGCAGCCTTTTCTGTTGAGCGCGTGATCAATTATAGGCGTTTATAACTCGCTCAACAATTATCAAAAAAGCAGGCAGGATAATATTTATGTCTGTTTATTAGCGTTAAAAAATAAAAAAATTATTAACCTAAAAAAAAAAGAAGAAAAAATATTTTAGTAAATACTATGAAAATTTTCTTGCTGTTAAACATCATTTGAGAAATATATATATATATATTTATTTATTAAGGGTGTCACGATCCTCCAAATCCTTGATTCGATTACATTTTCGATACTAAAGGCACGATTCGATTTTCGATTATGAATAATTAATTAATTAATGACCAATTAATTATTTGTAGCCTACCGTTTAAATTACCTGATCTTGATGGTCTTTGTTTTACCCATAAACAAATCATACAGTAAATGAATAAAGGTAAGTTACACACATAATTACCACCTGTCAATCACTTTTTCTTGGGGACTCGTGAATAGGCAGTGATCTGTATCGTTATAATGGCGTCGGTGAAAAAGACGCACAACCAACAGGAACCAGCCAACAGTATCTGAGGTGTGCGCTAAAATGACTAAGTACAAGTGAGTGAAAGATTGAAGCAGTCCTCTGACTGCCTGGACCTGCTCTCTCGAGCGCATGGCTGTGAGTGCGTCTGTGTGGTCACGTGATGTGCATTTTCAGAGGTAGAGAGGAAGGAGGGCTGCTCAGAAATGCTACACACCACTGTGGATGTCAAATCGTTGTCGTTTTAAAATGCCATTTAAAAACAAAGACAGTGTAAACAGGGCCTGAGTGAGTACTTTTCGCGAGCGGATTTGCAACGGGGGCGGGCGGAGGATCGCGATGCCGGTGTTGTCTATCGAACGAACAGTACGTAATACATACATAGCAGAGCTTGCAAAACTGTGTTTTTTTTTTGTCGACAACACGAACGTTGTCAACATAACTCACTGGAAATCCAAAATGCTTACACACCGGCGTCTTCATTGAAAGATGAGAGGGTTTAAGTTCTGTCGACGGGTCTCCTGCTTCTGCAGTTTAACAAGCACTTCAACAAGCCTGTTTTTTTCCCGCTTGGCAAGCAAAGCTGACGTGACATGGGGGCGTAGCAGCATCGACAATTCTATTTTTTGATTCCATAATCGAAATTGAGCATAAATTTCGATCGATTTCGATTAAAAATCAAAATCGTGACACCCCTAATATATATATATATATATATATATATATATATATATATATATAAAGAGCTAATGATTTTGACTTCAACAGTATATGTACATAATATACATGTATGCATTTAAGTATACATACACACAAACACACATACTGTCCAATCAGTGACTTTAAAACTCAAGCCCACATTACTGACGTGAGACAAACGCACAAATGCTGGAGGGCTGAACGTGAGCTCAACTCTTTTAGCAGCACAGTCTCTAGTGAACACAAACTCACACTGCAATTTCCCATCAGCGGGAGGAAGTGGGAGAGGAGAAGCTGCTTCACCGAATTAAACATGCATCATCTGTCCGGCGTAATCTGCTCTCCTGTCCATTACACTTTCCATACTGGGCCATCCAGAGATTAATTCAGGAACAGACACCCGCGCCGCTGCTCAAGCACAGGGCCAGCGTGATTGGCTGCCTGAGAGTGGTGGGTGGGGCTTTTCTGTGAGCACAGCACTCGAATGAGGCCTTTGTGTTCCGAACATACTGGCAGTTTCTTAAGGCAAGACACTGCAGGCCAAAACACTGCCTTACTTGTCATGCACCTGTCAATTTTGAAGAGATAGTTCACCCTGAAATGAAGATTTATTCACTATTTACACACCCTCGAGTGGTTTCAAACCTTTTGTTCCTTCAGTGTTGAACACAAAAGCAGAAATTTTGAAGAAAGCAAAAAACCTGTAACAATTTAACAATTATAAAAAAATACAGTGAAAGCCAATGCTTACTGGTTTCCAGCATTTTTCAAAATATCTTCTTCAGAGATATCCAATTTTGTGAGATCGATCCCTTTTCTTTTGTTTCTTTTGTTGCACTTCATCATTTTGATTTGTATATTTCAATCATCATACAAATTGTAAAGGTTGTTTTCTCAAAACCATTTTTTTTCCTCCTGTACGGAGCCATACATGTATTTAAACAAAGCTGACATATGTCAGACTACAGAATTTTATCATATTTGTATTCTGAAGGTTTTAACAAATGGATATATTCATTAGTAACCTGCGTCATTATACAAAGTTTATTCTTACAACTATTTTTTTTTTAGCTTTTTTTCTGAATTATGATAGTAGTAAGAATAAATTTCCAAAATCTCCTCAGTAAAAATATTTTAATATTTAATATTTTAATATTATTTTAAAAATATTAATAATATTTAAAAAAATATTAAGTCAGGAAACTAAAATATTGAACCTGAATTAATCCAGTGACTTTTGTAGTAGAAATGCATGCAAATTACTGCACATTAAATCAGCATTTTTTTTAACATGTTAGCGATTTTCAATGTTGTCATATGATAAATATTAGTGTCTTTATAAACCCTATTCACCTGCATTGTCTTGCCTTAAAGGAAAAGTTCACATAAAAATAAAACTCATCATTTACTCACTCTTGGCTAGCATCATGGCAGGAAAAACAAATATATGGAAGTCAATAAATCCAACCCTTTCCAACCCTTTCCAACCCTTTCTTCAAAATATATTCTTCAGAGATTTTCAGATGTGTGACCTTTAAAATACTGCTCTTTTTGCAGTTTTTTTAGTCTAATGTAAAAGAAAATAAACTGTGTTACTTTTGTTGCACTTTATAATTTTAATTTGTATTTTTCAATTATAATACGTATTTTAAAGTTGTTTTCTCCTGTACTGAGCCATAAATGTACATTTAAACAGGGCTTTCATACACCAAACCACAGAATTTTATTTATATCTGTATTCTGAAGGTTTGTACAAAGGGAAATAAATAACATGTATATTAAAAATATTTTATTCCATTATTTTGTTGCAGATTTTTTATAAATTATGATGGCGGTAAGAATAAATTTCCCAAATCTCCCCAGTAAAAACCTTATATTTTAATGTGTCAGGAAACAAAAACCTTGAACCGGAATGAATCCAGTGACTTTTTTGCTACAAATGCGTGCAAATGAGTGCATATTTTATCAGCATTATAAAAATATTTGCGATTTTCTATGCTGTTGTATAACTATTAGTCTTTTTATAAACCCTATTCACTTGCAATTCCTTGCCTCAAAGGAATAGTTCACCCAAAAAATAAATTCTGAAAAATCCTATGTAAGTTAATGTTTACAGATTTCCAACATTCTTCAAAATATCTTTTTCATGTTTAACAAAAAATAGTAATGAGTAAACGATGAAAGACGTTTCATTTTTTGGCTGAGCTATCCCTTTAACGCAGCATAGGTTTATCTCGAATAGATGTTATAGACGCAGAACACAAGGGCTTGCTACAAAATGCTTTGCAAAAGAAGGAGTCTACTTGCTTAACACGACAACCTTCATATTTTCTTTGTCTCTGGTAAGCACTCGTCCGCCATAAAGGGGATTCTGATGAGAAGAAAGTGTTCGCAGTGAAAACACAGGAGCAGGCACGTCTTGTGCTGCCATAAACCCAAAAAGAAGCTGTGCTCCCCCAAACAAAGACGAGCACTTGAGCGCAGATTTTCGATAGCTGGTCAGGTTGTCCCCAGATGGCATACAATTCAGTCTCTGACGTCAATGGACTGAACCAATTTGCATACTTGATTTTTATCCATTAACAGCCCTCTCGCGCCTCGAGCCTCTGCCCAATAAAACTGAAAATGCACAAAACTAGGCCTGTCAGGGCGAAAATTCAGCAGCTAAATGATGCCTCTCATATCTGCTGTTCTGTAAAAATAATAAACAACATCCAAGTAATGAATTATAATAAGCTATTATAATATTTATTGTGTGTTATTGTATAATATAATGTTATTCTATTATATAGTTATAATATTTTCAAATATTTTTATTTGTTAAAATAGGTTTCATATTTTTGAACAAATTGATTATATTATTAAAAATGAATAAGCGGTTATTATATGTTTGTGTTATTGTATAATATGATGTTATTCGATTAGTTATAATATTATAAAATGTATTTATATTTGTTTAACATTTTTAATCAATGGATTATATTTTCATATAAACTGACAATAAATTACAAATTACTAAATGTTTAAATAAAGCTATTATAATATTTTGTGTGCTATTATAATATGAAGTAATTTTCTATTATATAGATATAATATTGTAAAATAAATGTATTTGTTCAAATAAGTTTCTTATGTTTTAATAAATTGATTATACTTTCATTTTAACTAACAATAAATGACAAATTAATCCATTTTTTAAAAAAGCTATTATATTTTGGGTGTGTGTTATTGTATAATATGATATTATTCTATTATTTAGCTATGTTATTATTAATATATTTATATTTGTTAAAATTTTTATATTTTTAAATAAGTTAATCATTTTTCAAATAAACTGACAATAAATTACAAACTAATCTATTTTTATATGAAGCTATTATTATATTTTTGAGTTATTGTATAATGTTATATTATAAAATGTATTTATATTCCGTTAAAGTGTTTATATTTTATAAAATTTTTATATTTTCATAATAACTGACAATAAATTACAAATGAATAAAATTTTTAATAAAGCTATAATATTTTAGAATAATATTTTAGTAAGAACAACATAATAATATATATAAAATAATAATAACTAAAATAACTAATGTCATTTTATTATATTAATTTGCTTACTAGTAAATTAATGAATGAATAACGTATCAGATTAGGGCTGCACAATATAGTTTCCACATCGATATCACCATAGTCACATCACAAGATATGCAATGTTGAGTGAGCCTATTTATTATTATATTATATAAGTTATCAGTTTCAGCTGTTTTAGGCCTGTGACTATAATGATTTTATAAGCATTCACAGATAAGAAATCGTAACGTTAGTAACTTTAATAATGATTAATTTTATTGAATTATTGTTATTTTTAGTATTTCAATAATAAATTAAAATTTATTTGATTACTTTTTAGACTCCAAAAATGCTAAAATATTATTTATTTTAATTGTGCCTTTTTATTTTATTTTTGAATTATTTGGTTTATTAGGTTTTACTCAAATGTACTTCTCTGTAGAATCATCCCAACTAATATAAAATTATACATTTTCCAAAAAGACATATTCAGGCAAGAAAATTATATTCAAGCAAGAAATTATGTTCCTATCGCAATATATATTGTACATAAAATAACAAAATATTGCAATGTTAGATATTTCCAATATCATGCAGCCCTACATAAGATACCACACTGTTTACACATACTAAATACATTTAGTAACGAATAACATTATTGTAAAGTCTTAACAATATTTCACACACTATCTTACTACAACACCTAGTGCGCAATTGGAGTCCGAGTTTGACTTTAATCCTTCATAGAAATATCAACCAAACTGCAGTGATGGCCTTTAGCTGTTAAAATCCCCACACATGACTGCGGAAGATGATTTTAGTGCAATACGCATATGTAATCCTGTGACACGTGCATTTATTAAAAATGAAGGACACAGGGTCCGCTAATCTCCAGGCGGGCATTATTCGCTCAGGGTATTAGCATTGCTGAAGGCTAGTCTGCAGTTTAAGAGGCAAACAGGCCTGAACTGATGGCAGCGCTTTGAGTTAAATTAATAACCAGCAGAACAGATGACCTGTAAAACCGCTTGGCAAATAGACACGTGCCGATATTCAGTATATCATGATAATAAACAGACATGTAGGTTGTTATTGTGGGCACTTCAAAATAATTTGATTTTTAAACTTTTCGAATACATTAAAACTACTAAATAGAATAAAAGAATTAAATATAAATGCTTGAATTCACAGATAAATATTTTCTCAATCTGACCTAAGACATACACATGATGTTGATTGAAAATGACTATTTATAGGACTATTGTTTATTAACAAATTTATATCAAGTCTTTATTAATTAAATCAACTAAACTGACAATGAAAATTACTTGTAAAGCATTTATTTTAACTTAATTTAATCTTAATAACTAAACTAAAAATTAGTCGCAATGATTTTATTGAATGAGCTCATAACAAAAAACGTTTAGTTGTATTTTTAAAACTAACATTAAAGGGCACCTAGGTTACCCCTTTTTTCAGATTTAATATAAGTCTTTTGCGTCTCTAGAATGTGTATATAAAGTTTCAGATCAAAATACCCATCAGATTTTTCATTATACCTTTTACAAGATGCTGTTTTATACTGATTTCCAGCAGGGGGTGGTTTTGTCGTACTGCGCCTTTAAGACGAGTTTTTCCCGCCTACTGCTTCTACATGCCTCCTCCCTCAGCTGCGTCAGACAACAGACAGACTTAAAGGAAGAAGGTCTCACGTAGCGTTTGTGAAATACTACAGTAAGAACTAACCTTTACTAATCAGTATTGTGAAGTTGCATTGATGAGTCACACACAATATCGTTACAAAGTTAACACGCGCGCACACACACACACGCACGCATGCAGGCAGGCAGGCAGACAGACAGACAGAGCGCGCTTAGCTTAGTTAAGGCTAACCTCAAGTACTGTGTGGATATCTGTTATGCTAATGTACAAAATAAACCCGATTTAACTTCCACAAACCGGGATTGAAGCGTCTTCTTTTATAATTGTTCTGACACGCGGCTGTGCTGATGAAGTAAAGCTGAAGTAAAACGCTGTAATTAATTACACACATACTCTGTTTTAAAACACTTTAAACATGTGAAACTCACTCTTAATCACATTTGATGATGATTGCTGATCCTAGCGAACAGAACAGACCTTTTATTCCCGGTTGCTTTGCGTATGTTTGTCTGGTCTTGTTGACATATACACGCGACTACCGGAACATGTTAATGCGCGCAGCTGTCAATCAATTCGGTGGGCGGGGGGGATCGCACACCTACGTAATGGTGCGATCGATTTGAAAACAGCTCCAATTTGCCGACCCTTTTTTTGTAGTTAAATTGAAAAAAAAGGACTGGGTGTGTTCATATCACCCCAGTATGACGGTCTATAAACTATACCAATACACAGATCTGTCCAAACAGCTTGAAAAGTAGATTTTTTACCATAGGTGCCCTTTAACAACTCTTGTGCCAAATGTAGATGTATTAATAAAGGTTTACTAATGAGACCTAACTGTAAAGTGATACCTACTGTACTTTATAATCCTTTGGTCATTTAATTTGCTTGAAACATTTGTTTACATTGAACATATACGCAAGTTATTTTTGTTAAATACAAAGAAAGGCTTGTGTACAAACTAAAAATGCAGATTTCTAACTAATTTACAGAAACAAATACATGTAAAAGGCAGTTATATAAAATAATTTATGAATAAACTTATGAATATTATACATATGCAGATGAATTATTGTATATTCTATAGATTCATTAGTAGCTATAAGATCTACATCAAATATGAATAAAATATATCTAACCATTAAATATAAATGATTTTTATACCATATATCTCAGCAGTCATCACCAGAAAACATGATGAGTCATATTTCTAGTGAATATAAGCGAATTTAACACTCCTAAGACATTTTGACATCATCTATCTGCAATCAGCACCATCAGGCCTCCAGTCATCCGCCACTGCCGCGGCAATATTTTAGTATCAACAAACGCAGTGTTTACACACATTACTTGGTGTTTTTGCATGTGAGTAATTTGTACCAGGGGGCCGAACAGGGCATGATGAACCACCCAGTCGTGCCCATATGGGCTGAGCACACGAGTGGCAGCAGCGCAGCCGGACACGCAGAGCCAACAGAGGAGCTGATTCTCATGTAGACGCCAAACGCCACTTGTGCTTCAACGAGGCGTGAGGGTCCTGTTTCACTGACTTTCAGAAAGGCAGTTTTAACAATATATATATAAATTACTAATAATACAATTAGGAGTTCAGCATATTTGAAAAAGAGATGTTTCCGGTGGGTGAATTTCAAATCTGTATCAAAGCAATTCACTGAATTTCCCTCATGGCAGATGAAAAAATAAAAGGTCAGTAATCATTGCTTAAAAAAAAGAAATGGGCATTTACAAGCCACAACAGACTCTAAATAATTTTTTTCTTTTTAGAGAGACCTAAAACAACTGGCTAATTAGTTTTAAAATAATATAAATAACCTTAAATAAACTTTAAATTAAATAATTTTTTTTATTACTATTATTATTATTATTAATTTAAAGAAATAAAGTCCAGTTTTATGGTTTCAGCTTCATTTTTTTTTTCAAATATACAAATAAATTATATATAAATATATATATATATATATTATTATTTTTTTTTTTTTTAAACATGCATCTGGCCCTCATTATCTAGACCAATCTCAAAAAAATGTAGATTTTAAATGAAGTGTATGTGTTTGTTTTAACTAATCTAAATAAAATGAACAAACGATATTTGTTTAGCAACCAGTAAAATAAAATATTTTTGTTTGTTTATTATTTTTATTACTTATTATTAAGAATTTAAGAAACAAAATTAAC
This sequence comes from Danio rerio, assembly GCF_052040795.2. Lineage (NCBI taxonomy): Eukaryota > Metazoa > Chordata > Actinopteri > Cypriniformes > Danionidae > Danio > Danio rerio. The sequence goes on from NC_141044.1 coordinate 27,987,100, forward strand.
AATTTTCAAACTAATTGTTTTTAAATAATCAAATTATTACTGTTTAATTTATTTCATTATTTTTTTTACCCGATTTTTTTTTTTTACAAATTTTTCTTCAATAAAGATTTTTTTGTCTAATAAAAAAACCCAAAAATTGATTGTTTTTATTACTATTATTATTATTTTTTTTTCATATTATTAATTTAAAGAAACAAATTACAGCTTTATGGTTTCAGTTTTAACCCTGATACCATAATATCTTTTAATTATACCAGCATTCATACATAAAACCAAACAAAACAAAACAAAAGAAAAACACCCATCAGGCCCTTAATTTGACCTCATTATCTAGTATAGTCTGAAAAATAGTTTTGAATTACAACTAACTTTTTAGGAGGGATAAAAAAAAAAAAAATACATACATCTAGTGCATTTTCAGCAATCCCATATTCTTAACAACTTAGTACTTTACATCACCAGAACTACTTGATGTTAAACGTGAGAATACATTTCAGCCTAAAAAATCTAGTCGCAACTGGATTAAGCTGGGTCTCATTTCTAATTGCTCAAAATCTCACAGTTGTGTAAACACTGTTGCGTCTGTCAGACACAAGACTCCCCGTAGCCTGAAGCAAACCTGAAACTCAAACCCATCCGGCTAGTTTCCTCAACAATTCAGCCTTTTATGTGTCATTCACTGATCTCTCTTAAATACTTCATTGAGACATCATGTTCACCTAAACTATTTTAACAATCAACATCTCGCCTTTCAAAAATGCATTAGGTCATGCCTGACTTGCAATTTCCAATGCAAATGAATGGCTTTAACTAGCTGAATCCAAACAGCGCATATTCTCAGGACAGGACAAGCAGTCAAGAAAATGAGATCTGAGGACGTCTGCTATTTATCTACAATTACATGAAAGCAAAACATTTCAGCATTTTATCTCTAGAATGGATCCTGGGTGTGCGACTCTCTGTTTACAAGATGGATCGTTCTGATATGTTTGCCTTTGCGATGAGGACAAACAACTGCTGTCGCCATTTACGCACATCTCATATGCAACCGTCGAATGATTGACATTCACCATTTAAGAGGAGTTTACACTTTCTGAACTGATCTGAACTCCAGCCACTGTAAATTTTTTTTTTTCTTTTCATGCAGGAATGTGATATATGTTCAGACTAGGGTTTAAACCAATTGTGGTTGGTCAGGATCTGTAGGCAAAATTATTAGCAGATTGACAGTTTGAAGCAGATTGACTGTTTGACATATCGTCTTTTATTTTGATGAAATTAGGGTAAAGTCTTGAATATGTTTAACGTCAAGCTTACGTAAGCAGTTATGAAGAAAAGTTAGATGTGTAACATTATGCTGGATTATTAATGTTAGTTAACACAAAAATGGGGAAATATTAAATTGATTTCATTGTATTAAAAAAAATTAGCAGTATTTTTTTGTATTTGTCATTTGAATGTATTTGTTTGACAAAAAAATGATGTATTAAATGTTCATTTTAATCAATTAATACGTTAATTATTATTAACATTTACTTAAATAGTTTATTCATTTGAATTTGTTAGAAGAATAGGTTGCATAATTGTTTTTGTTAAAAACAGGGTTTCTGCAGGTTTCATCAATTCAAATTTAAAGACTTTTAAAGACTTTAAGACCAACGTATAAATGAATTTTTAGAATTATACAGTGTAAAAAATTTCCAGTTTTTCACGTTACTGTAATTTTCACAGTAAAATTACATTAGTATAACTTTACAGCATTTAACTAAAAAAATTCACAGTAATGTGTTGTACTCATAATTTTAATGTGAAATTAATGCATGTGACATGATTACAGCAAATTACTGTAAAAAGGGCTATATTTTTTGCATCTTAATTAGAACTCTTTTTATTTCATTCAACATAGACTTTGATTCAAATCAACGCTTATGCTAGTGTTGGCACCTTTTGATTTTTTGGTTAAATCTTTAAAAACTTGAAAGAACAAATCATCCTGTTTTGAAACAACATGAATGTCAAAATAAATTTTAATTTTGTAGGTGCACTGCACCTTTATTTAATTTTATGAAATTGACATGGAAATATGAAAATGTTTTTTAACGAACATATCACATGTATAAAAATGTAATAAACTGGAACAAAAGTAATTGATTCATTAAACCAAACACTGTTAAATGCACCCAAATAATTTCAAAGTCAGGGTAAATGTGAGAATGACTAGCCAAGGAAAGGCTGCTTCACAGTAAAATATAGTTAATTCTACAAGAAAATACTGTGAAATCACTCTCTACTGTGAAGTTACACTATATGGCTGTAATATCACAGTAATTTAATGTAACAAAATAACAGTATATATAATAACTATAGTGAACTACCTCTTCGTAATTTGCTGTGAATTTACATACAGTATTTTCCTGTGAAAGTAATGCAATTATTAGCCAGTAATTTACTGTGAATTTAAGGTCAAGTTTTTTACAGTGCAGAGCTAAACACTAGGAATTTTTTAATGGCTCGGTTGTTGTTGTTTTTTTGCTTGCAACAACAGAAAAAAAAATCTAATTTAGTTATTTCTTTGCCACATATTTTAATGTCAAAACATGAAAACTGTTCTTGTATACACTATTTTCAGCAATGTTTTTTTTTTTAAATGAAAAGTTAAATATTGTAAAAAATATATTTATTATGGACATAATTACATGAATGATCAAAAATATGTATTTGTTGGCTTTTTGTCCAAACAGATTGAGTATAACTCCTATTCAACATGCTTTTTTCTTTTAAAACTTGGCTATTCAAAGTCTATTTACAAATATTATGTCCACTCCCTTTTACATCTGTAAATAGTTTTTGTATAAATGGAAGATCATGTCAATGGAAATATTGCTCTGTTGTTATCATGAGGATTTGTGTAATTGCTTTTTAGTCTTCTTTCCTTAATTAGAAATTTTATTTTGGACAATTCCCTGTAAAAATATCTAATAACCGTCATCTCTTTGCAAAAATAAAGACCCTGTGAACACTCTGAAAAAAGAAATAAATTAGAAACTAAATTTATTACTCCTCTCACTTTTTCTGATCTGACCCATGACTCCAAAATCTCAATTATCCAAACCACAAGTTTTGTAATTTGCTTGACCACTGATCAGAACCAGCAGTTATAATAATTGATTTACTGGTATCAGCTGACATTATATTTTAATTTTCTTTGTATTTATGCAACCTAAATCTTGAGCCACAGACCATTTGGCTGTGGATTAAAGCTTATAAATGTTGTAAATAATGTTCAGTCTCACTTCTGAAGTTTCATTTACCTATCAGGAGTTACTCACTTTCATAAAAAGTCATTAAACTCACTGTTATTCATTTAGATTTATTTTAACATATTGTATTTTTGTTTTTTATGAATCGTCAAGGACCATATTTTCAGCTAAACTACTTCTGAAAATGAATAAATAATAGGCTAACTGACTTTTATTTTAGCGAACTATTCTTTTAAGTGCTTCTATCATGTTGAAAATACTGTTTATTGAGAAACTTCAACCTTCCAGCTTCAGCTGACTAAAACCGACTATGTTCAAATGCAAATAATTCAATGCGTTTTTTTGTTTGCAACAGCAAACCTAAGCCAGCTTTGATGGTGGTAAAAGGCACGATTGCCACCTTTTATGAAGCTCCTGAGGAATTTTAGCAATGCTTTGAGGGGTCTATTTGAACAGGTTAGCAGGCCTACAAGCCAATTATTGACACAGCGTTTGGATGCGAAACAAGTTAAAGGCTTGTGTGAAGAGAGACGGAGCCCAATCAATTCACCAGGAGACTTCACAGTAACACGACACAACCACAGCGCCGAGGCCTTCAGACAGGGGAAAAACACCAGCGCCACTTCCTTTAAACTAATCCAGGCAAACAGCAGTGGGAAAATTATTCTGCACTTTCTTCCTATTTGTTTACCGTAGTGAAACAAAAACAAGATCAACTTTTTAATCAAATCATACTCGAAAATCTATTTAGACCAGTCCCATATGAGCGGATGTCTATATATTGAGATTTATTATACATAAACGGTTTCACTTGCTTAAAATGTTTACAGTCATAGGCCTTAAAAACCCACGCAAATGATAAACTTCCAGTCTATTAGGGTACATTTTGTAATGACTCCAGGAATCACATACATTCTGAACCGTTTCTACTATAATGCTGACTACTGCAGAAATGCACACTGCAAATCTATGCTTTATCTATATATTGTGCAGCCTTAGTGTACAGTATGAATCAACCTGGGCAAAATAACTAATGATCCAAAGTGGTAGAGATGCTTTGAGTTAAAAATTTCGAGTCTGTTTTTAAATGCATGATATTGATCTTATTATTAACCATATTTTGGTGAAATATGCAAGACGTCTCCAATTATTTTACCCATTTAAAACCTGTAGTTCTCAGATATCAACCACAAGCTCACATTCGAATTTGCCTCCCATCCAATTAATAACCAATGTACATAGGCTCATGCTGTGTTCACACAAGACGTGGAACATGCAAATAAATAGGCACGTGAACATTTTGAATTTATTCGCTTCTTTCGCGCGTCGAATTCACCTCATAGACACTGATTTGCGACATGGGCAGGGCTTCTGTCTGCTCGGTGACTCTAGCTTCATTGCTTAATAGCTAACATGAATGTTATTGAGAGAAGAGCTGCATTTATGTGCTTTAGGAAGGTTAAAAACAGCACAAATATTTGTTTGGTGCTGTGTCTGAGTGCACTAGATCCTTTCAGGGGTGCACCAACTCTGTGAGTTCATAAACTCCTCTAGAAACTATACCTGGATGATGGAGGCTTACAACGGTGCCCCGACTGAGCAGAGCCGAACTGTTGTCCAGTGTCAACAAGAGGATTTCCCCAACAACAGGCGCCGCGTCATAATCACGCCGCTACTAGAGAAAGCTCCTGATTTGTTAAGGCGGTGTGAATGTCCAATGAAGTTTAAATTTTCCAACTCAAGCAATTCGAATGTTAAGCGCATGTTAACTTGTGCCACTTCATTCGGACAAATTGCGTCATTCACACGTATCAGGCCGCAGAATGTCTAGTCTTTGCATTGACTTAACATGTAAATCACTTGTGCTTGACGCTTCATCAGCGTTTGGTGTGAAAGCAGCATAAGCTTGGTGAACTCCAAGTAGATCAAGTCCATTTATGCCAAACCACCGATATTTATGTACAAATTAAGTATAATAACAGGGCTGCTACATGATCATGTAGTGCAAATGTTAAGCTTTCAAATAACTTCTGAAGACTTAAAATGAATTGGGTGAAAACTTTGTAATGCATTTATGCATTTTGTCAGGGTTAACAGTACCATAGATTAATACACAAAGGATCGGATTTGGACTTGTCCCTATTTGACTGATACCACTATTAAATCACTATTAAATTGGTTTAATGTATGATATTTGCTCTTTTCTTACAGTCAAATACAAGATTCAGTTTTGCGCACACCACAATAAAACAACAGAAAAGTTGCATTCTTATGCTGGGTTCCTGCCATGTCACTAGATCTAGTTTACTTGCGGGTAGTGTTGTCACGATACTGGAATTTAATACCAATCAGTACTGATTTTAAAAAATGGCAATTTCCAGCTTACATTTGAGGATGTTTATAAACAGCGCGGATTTGCCATTGTGCTCACGTGCTCAACAGAAATGACTGTGATTGACCGATCAGTTCACCGATTTCGCCGCTGTTTACCGAAAGCAACTACAGATACAGGGACACTGGAGCATTTTAAAGCCACAAAGATTAGCTGGTCTGTTTAAAAGCTGACATAAAAGTGATCCGCTGATGAACCGACTGATCTTAACAGCTTTAAAATGCTCCAGTGACCCTGTATCTGTAGTTACACTCAATAAACTGATTACTGATTACTTTCAATCACAGTCTTTCCAGCACGCAAATGTTAGAAAAAAAAATATGTTTTTAAAATTTCAGTACTGTTTGGTATCGAATTCCAGTATCATGACAACACTAGCAGGATGTTTCCCCTTCATGCAAAATTTTAGCTTGATTTCAATTACTTGAACTTGCATAGAAGACCCAATTAAAGCGAATTTCACACATTCACAGCAAGTGTCACACATTCCACATCATTCACACCACAATAATTTAGTCACCACAACAATGCTAGTCATGCATTGGCAATTGAATTTGTATATAATTTACTTCAGCAAAGTTCCACGTTTGACGTCAACCCAGCAACAAAAAAAAAAAAACAATACAATATGCGATAGCATGCTAAATAAAGCAATACTCCCAGCATTATTACCACTTCTGAAAGTGAACAGCCACATAGGATACTTTTGTATTCAAATTGCCCATTTACTGCAAATCATTTTGGTATAATCGAAATATGTACATTTGTGAACTTATGATATTTTTGATGTATTGCACAGCCCTGTTGAGAACCCATTACATCCACCACAATGCAAAAGATCTATTGTGGCTTCCATTTCATCACAAATCTAATCAAATTTCTCCAGAATGATTTAATCCCAAAGCCAAAGCAGCTGCACTACCCTGAAGAACAGTTCCAGTAGGAGGTTGTCAGATTTAAATTTAAGAAGCCTAAAAAGCTTTTAGATTAGTCCACATGGACATGAGAGCGGGTATAAACCATTCCACAACTCCAAATGACTCAAACCAATCTCAAAATTAATTTGCCATTCCCAAGGTGACTTGAGCTGTGGCCACCAGTTTGTCGGGATATCCTTACTGGCTTTAATCACTTGACTAGCGAATCCAACTTTGATGGTGAAGTCCTTTATAAGTCACGATCTTTATCAGATCTTGATCCATTTTAAAAAGACGTCACGACAATATTGACAGAGTTAATTCTCTCTCTAACAAAACACACAGACAGTTGTCAAGAGTTATTAAGTAAAAAAAGCAGAGCGAACTAGGAAACCTACCTTAGAAAAAATCCATCTGACGAGAATCGTGATAATAGACCAAATCAGAGCAATTCCCATTGGACCTTTGGAAAACTGCGGATCATAGCTCTGTCAGTGCTTGCAGGTGTTACAGTGTATGTCAGTATGTGGGTGTATAGATTTGCGTACGTGTGTTTGCGTGTGTGTGCGCGACTGTAGATGGCCGGAGACCAGCTCAAGGCCCAGACAGAATGCATGCTGAGCTTAGTGCAGCTGTCTTAGTTGTACACACGCACGCACACACACTTAAAACGAGCTGGCCGTGTGGCTTCTCGATGTCTCTCTCTCACTCTTTCGCTCTCTCTCATACACTCACACACAGCCACCTAGCAACAGCCAACCAGACCAGCAGTGCCACTGACGCAAATGGTGGGAGGGGCTGGCAGGAGGAGAGCATGCTAGAGTCTCCTTATCAGCAGTGCAGAGAGCAGACTGGATGCTTTATTTTCTAAATAAAACACTGTCAACTTCGCCGCCGCCTTGTAATCAAGATGTGTGCTCACTATCATGGAGCACATTTACTTTTCAGAGGCCGTTTTGTGACCTCAAGGACCCTCTTCTTATAACAATCTGACTCAAGAGGATTCACTGAATTCATATATAAATCATATATTATTTATTGTATTTACATATATATTTTTCATACATATTTTATTTATTTATAAATACATGAAGCACTATAAAAAAATATTTAACAACTGTTTGACAGCACACATATTATATATTATATGTACAAAGTACATACTGTATTATATACTATTAATATATAGGTATATACAAGTATATAAGACTACATAATATATAAAATGCAACAATTATGAAATATGTAATTATATAGCATATTATGATTGTGAGATCATAATATCATCATATTTCATATGATTTGATCATATTTTTATGTGCTATTTAACTATTTAAATATGAGATTCTCTCTTCTCATGCACATGCTAGTCAGTAGAAGTCTCTTTTCTACACACACACACACACACACACACAAACAAGACTGAAGAGTTGTTGTCCACTGCAACCGCTATTATGTATGGATCTTCAGTGCTAGCATTTTCATTTAAAGAAACTTCAGTTTTGAAGCTTACAGTATCTAAGAACAACAGCAGTTTTTCTGTTGTTTTAGGAGAAGATTAGGCTTAACCTTTCAAAGTTTAATACACAGTCTCCTTATTATAAAGTTTTATTTTTCATTATTCTATTCATTTTTGTACTTTTGCATGATGAGAGGCTTTTCAATTCTGTAGCTGTGATGAAACACTTCTGCCTGTTTGAAATAAACAGAAAAAGCAGGCACTTGGAAACTTGCTGCTTATTTCTTGTCTCGAATTCATAGAGACATGACACCAAAACTAAGGTACGTACTATGACTTTGTTATGATACATGCATATATACATACATACACCTATATTGCATAATATATGAATAACTGCAAGCATGTATAATCTAAATTACAGTAGAAAAACAAAAACAAATGATTATTAAATACTGAGATTCACCACATTGATGCCAAACAACTGGCACTGACGAACACCAACTCTTCTGATTGCTTGCATCGGATCCCTAGTGGAGCAAAAGCACATTCTGCGCCTGTGAGAGAATGTTTTTCAACACCCGTAGGGGGCAGTAATCTGTTTTTCTCATTCCACAAAGGGAAACTATAAGATTAAGGTCCAATCCCAATTCTATTTTTGTACCCCTACTCATTCCCTTGTACCCCTACCCCTTCACGTGAACGCGCATATTGAGGAGTAGGAGTAAGGGTCAAGTGTTCTGATTCGTTGCTGAATAACCAATCAGTGCAGATTTTACATGCAGAATCACGCAAACTCAATCTGACGGTAACCAGACGAAAGATGACGTGTGGAACACACTGAAACGACGCTCACCAACAGCCCAATAACAGAAGGTTGGCTTGGTGTGTCCTGGCCTTAAATCACAGCAATAAGTTGACAATTTGGGAGGATATTTTTGCAACCCCTGGTCTCAGTTTATTTCTTCAATACTCCTGATAAATCAATAAAGTTTGGCCTTTTTGGAATTGATATTTAAAATTACACCAAAACTTGATGCAAACCTAACAAAAGGACATGAATATATCGTCAAGCATAAGCCAAAGGCACAAAGATTTAGATTTCCAGGTTTTAAGCAAGGCTTGGACTCACTGTAGGAACAGGTGTAACACAAGCTCCCTCTCTCAGACCAAAGTTGGCCTCTCTTAGCAGTGACATCACCACATCTATCTGCGGAGAAGCATTTCCATAAATAGCAGAACGGCAAGTTGGATGAGCCGAACCCCCGCAAACCACAGAAAACAGGCCTTTTTTCACAGCTCAGACATGACTAGCCCCATTTCGGAGAAACACATCTGACCCTGCTGATTGCATGTTTGGAATAAGCATCGCAATCAAATATCATTCCTATTTAAACATCTTTGCTTACAAGCCGGGAAAACCCCAACACTGCATCCAAAAGCCAACATCCTCTCAGCTTCAAATGTCTGTCCCAGTACAGACTTACTGGCCCTCATGCAAATGTGAGATCAGTGACATGGGAGCTGGGTCACACGTCTAATAAACAGCACAGCTGATGTGCGCATTTGCATTTGAGAGCAAAAGAGCCGAGCAGTTGAGAGAGGGGCCATCGCAGCTGTGGATTCCAGAGTCAAACACAGGAAGCGCAATGATGGAGAGCATGACGTGGTCCTCATGAGGCTCCTGTTCCTGACCTCAGCTCTCAGGCCAGGATCCAAAGGAAAAAAAACCTGACTGCACGTCATACTCTTCTTCAATGTAATACAGCCTGTTCCAACCAAGAAAAAAAAATTGACATTGAGGCTCGATACTGGTCCAAGGTCTGCCACTCAAAGTCTAAGAACAGCTAGACCAAAAACAAGGACCAGCTCTTACAACGTAACAGTGACCTGTGGGACTGAAAATTGAAAACAGAACTCTCAAAAGAGGCAAATCTTTACTTACTTTACAATTGGACAGAAGTTTACTGTATTGATTAAAGCAAGTGGTATTGATTTGTATTCAATGGGAAACATTATATTCATCATCAAACTGAAAAAAAAAAAAACTGATCGCAAAATCTGTATGTCAGTGGGAGTTGGAGGTGAAGTGGCATGGTTAACAAATGTTTTTTCAAAATGAAACTTTCAACTAGTGATTATTTTATTAATCGATTATTCTGTCGATTATTTTTTCGATAACTCGTCGAGTTGGTGAAGTATTAATTCCCAACCCTTTATTCAAAAACAGAACTACAATCTTTTTATACATGACAACAAATGGAAAAATGAATGATCCAAAAAGCGAGTGAATAAAAACTTGTCTTTAGTTTTGCAATGCAAAGTAACCACCGCTGCTTTTCTTCTGTTATTAACGCTTTCACTGGTGAGTTTAAAATATTCTATCTGGCCCCGGGAGTGAGTTTTGGCAATCATTATTGTTCACCCTTATATGCTTCCGTGGCGACGCGTCATGTTTGTCATCTGACACCCCGCAGCCACAATAGTGCTGTATGACAGATCTGATCTATAACTTGAGATGGGTGCCACCATGTTTACTAGCCGCTGCGCGCATGCCACATTCATAAAAGCAAAACACACAGGGTTCAGCAGGTAAATTCACCAGTTACTCTCAAAATGCATGCAAGCAAGTCATGGGCCAGCTGGGAGAAGAATACATTGAACGTTATTGTGACTTTCACGGTGTGTATCTGATTTAAATAATACACATCGTCAAATTATATTTGAATGAATTGTTAGACTTCCATAGGCTTTCTTGTGTGTCTTACAAACACTGAATGTATTGTTTTACTAGTACTTGTGTGTATTTTCATGTCTAAAACATAAAATAAGCATTATATGGTTAAAACACTGCAAAATTGTGATAATATGACACGTCTTTCTCTGGCTCAGCGCCAGCCAACGCACTTGTCAAGCTGGATAACGAGTAAACACTTAACACCAGCAACAGGGACATTATGTTCCTCACTTTAAAACGGAACAAAAGTAGGATTCTGTAGTGATTTACCCTGCTATGCCTCCCTTCCTACTCATCAAAGATTCCAACATGTTTGTGTTAGATCATTGCGTGTAGCTCCCGTCATCACTTTTGCATATTTGGCCGCTAACACGCTTTTTTTGTTTATTTATTATGAAAATGTCCCACACCTTGGATGACTAGAGACACAGATTTCTCTGCCTTCCCCATATATTCCTCCCCTTGTTTTTTTTGCTCTCTGTCCAGTCTATGAGGTGCTGATCTCTGCTAGGGCTGGGCGGTATATCGATATGATTCCCCAACGCGATGCGGTGCTATCCAACATCGCTCATATCAATATGGTTTGAGGCCCCACATGCGCATTCTGCAAGAAACAGATTACTCCAAGGCAGCACACGAGCTCCACTTGCACAAATGTGCGCAAGGGCAGATTAATGATTCACTCAATGAGTCATACAAAAGACTTGTTTAAAATGAACAAATCGTTCAAAAACAACCCATCACTGGCGCGACATGGAGGAACATGCAGTACCAGTGTTGTATCAAAATCTGACTCCTGGTCGGCGCCAGTAGCCTAGTGGTACTGCGCGCTGACATATAGCACCAGTGTGCTCGTGGCGACCCATGTTCGATTACCGTCTCGAGGTCCTTTGCCGATCCTTTCCCTCTCTATGCTCCCAGTGCTTTCCTGTCTGAATTCTCTACTGTCCTATCAAAATAAAGGTGAAAAACCCCTAAAAAATAATTATTAAAAAAAAAATAATAATAAAAAAATAAAAATCTGACTCCGGACAAATCTCCACCTTGCTTACAAGGACGTCACACTGCACCTGCAGCCGTCACAAGCAAGAAAAAAAAAAACCTGCACCATATTTATTTTTCAAAGATTTTGTGCAGCTGTTTATTTGTAAACAGAGAGGGAAACCCCTGTGTTTGAATTAGATTTTGCTCAAAAACAGTTTAATAGTTTTAATAAAGGCTTTAACTCTCAAGTAACCATTTATGGGAAAATACTGGATATATATTGTATACCATCATTCCTCTTAAAAATACTGGGATATGATTTTTTTGCCCATATCGCCAAGCCCTAATCTCTGCTGGCATCAGTGCCCGTTCACTCAGAGCTCAACTAAAGTGTTTTTAATAATCAAACGTCTTCACATCACGCTGAAACGATTATAAAATTCATTGACAATGCTTTTAGCAATCGATTTTAATCTATTTAATCGATTCGTTGTTGTAGCACTAGAAACTATTTGCTATGTGATGGAGTAAACGCAAATGTTTATTAGAAGCTCCTTCAACAATATGAGGTTTTTTCCATGCATTGATCATCCAATCAGCCAACGATTCATTTACAAAAATGAGTCCAGTCAAATAGCAAAATGAGTAAAGCGGTTCCTTAAAGCTAAAAACATTGAAAAATTTAAACGGCCTGACCAGAGTCCTAAAAATCTTTTGAAAATCTGTAGTCACTAAATTTTGATAGAAAAAAAAAAGAAGTGAAACCAGATCACAGCATAGTGTGATATACTGTTGATGTCCAATTCACTTCTGACAGCTTCAATAATTTTTCATGCATTCTGCTTACGTGCTACAACCATTGCCATTCTCTAAAGCAGTGGTTCTCAAACTGTGGTACGTGTACCACTAGTGGTACGCGGGCTTCCTTCTAGTGGTACGTGGAGGAATGAAATATGTCATGTACATGCTAAATACATTTCAAAATTTATCAAAAATGATGTATATAATATGCCACATATGACATATAGCCTATATTTCTGGGGTAATCTGCCACATTTCTTTTTACTGTGCAGAGTTGTAGCTGCTTTACTGGGCCTACTACATTACTGAATTTCAATACTGCTCATTTTGGTGGTACTTGGAGAGAGAATTTTTTTCTGAGGTGGTACTTGATGAAAAAAGTTTGAGTACCACTGCTCTAAAGTAACATCACAGTGTTTTCCACAAAGTTTTACCTCGGTTATCTCCTAAATTACTTATTATTAAAAAAAAAAAAAAAAAAAAATGTAAATGGAGCTCAAAATGAAACTTAGCATGAGATCTTGGAATCCAACCGGGTTCACTTAGATGAATCAGGAAGCACTTAAAACTTAATAAATTAGGAATCAAATCATTAAATCTTACGTTTTCACACACAGGTGTATATATTCATACTATTATGAAACTCTTTATTAGACTAAACACACAAAGCAAAAAAATTCAGAGGTTTATTTCCATATTGACTTAGTCTGAAGCAAAACAAAGGCCAGCATAAGGTCATCTCGGGTGTGACAATCGGGTTGTCGCGTTCTTCCCCTTCCCAAGCACGTATTCACTTTTTTTTTCTCCTGAAAGCGATAATGGTCAGTTTATAGTCAAGCTCCAACTTACTTCTTCCTTGTGCCTAAATGCAGGCGAGAGAAAAAAAAAGGGAGTGGGTTCATGACAGAACAAGCAAACAAAAGAGGAAGCCAGACAGATTCCCATTAAACCTTATCCGACGTCGTGCTTCTAAACTCACTCAGATTAAAGGAACAGGCATCGGAGAGGGCTCATAAATTCAAAGCGTCCTCATGAGTTATAGCACCATGCTGTGAGATGCTGGATAACGGTAGTGCACATTCCTGTAAGTGCCAAGCCATAAACGCAGTTTTTACAGCCCAGGTTATAGAGTCAGTCAGGTCACTGCATAAACTAACTTATTACATAAGTACACCCTGTTTATGCTTTTCCAAACCAGTACAGCTTTCTCCCTGAAATATGCATATAATGAAAGTCGATGTGGTCCAAAACACAAAATAAAAAAAGAGTGTTCTGCAGAAGAAATAAAGCCCATATAGGTTGGCAAGGCCAGGTGACTGCATATAAGCTAACTTATTACTTAAATACACTCTTTTCATATTATTACAAACTAGTCTGACTTCCTCTTTGACAATTGAATATTATGAAAGTCAGGTCAATGGGGTCAAAGTTCCATGTGTTCACACAGAAACACACAAATACTTTAAAAAAAATGTTGAAGTATATGAAGAAATAAAGGCATACAAGTTTGGAATGACATTGTCAGGTCACTGCATAAACTAACTAACTACTAATGCACACTTTATGCTGTTGTTACAAACCTGTATGGGTTTCCCCATAGAATGTACACATAATAGAAGTCAATGAGGTCCGGAGTTGAATGTATACACACAAAACATTCTTTAAAACATCTTATTTGGTGTTCTGCAGAATAAATAAAGCTAAAAAGGTTCAGAACAACATGACCAGGTCACTGCAAAGCCTTTCACTTGTAAACACTCTCTTTTTGTTACAACTTGTATGAGTTTCTCTTTGAAATGTACACATATTGAAAGTCAAAGAGGTCTAAAGTTAAATATATAGAGCAAAAAACATCTTTGTTCTTAAAAACATAATCTTTGGTGTTCAACAGAAGAAATAGTCATATCGTTAGAAATGACACGAGGGTGAGTAAATGATGACATTTCTGTGTCAACTTTTAGGCAATACCAGTAAACGAAGATAAACAGGGCTGCGGTTGCCTTTCACTTCTACAGTTAAACTGTTGAAGGCGTAGCATATCAGAAGTCAGCGGTCTCAATGGCAGATCCAGTAGCCTCAGTGTGAGATGGCAACACAGTTTGCTGATGGAAGTTTTGTGGTGCAACAGGGATTAATGTGACAGGAAGTGAATCAGTGTTATATTGTGAAACGACTTTCAACGGTCACCACATTGAGCCAACAATGGGGTCAACAAACCAAACAGCTCAGAAGTTTTTTTTTTTGTTGTTGCAGAAATGGCACCTAAACATCCACCCAAAATTAATATGATGAAATAAAAATCATTTATTTATTCATCTATTAATATCAGAATTAATATGTGTTAATAAATACAGTATGTTTTTATTAAGATAAATTAAATTTATGCAATCCATCACCATTATGTGATTTTATATATAAAGTTGCAATTAAACCTCCTGAATTATTAGCTTCCTCTTTATTTTTTCCCCAATTTCTGTTTAACGGAGAGAAGATTTTTTTTCAACACATTTCTGATCATAATAGTTTTAATAACTCATTTCTAATAACTGACTTATTTTATCTTTGCCATGATGACAGTAAATAATATTTGACTAGATATTTTTAAGACACTTCTATACAGTTTAAAGTGACATTTAAAGGCTTAAGTAAGTTAATTAGGTTGGCCAAGTTAAAGTAATAAGGCAAGTCATTGTATAATGATGGTTTGTTCTGTAGACTATCCAAAAAATAGCTTAAAGGGGCTAATAATTTTGACCTTAAAATGCATTTTTTTTTTTTTTAATTTACTGCTTTTATTCTAGCCAAGATAAAACAAATAAGACTTTCTCCAGGAGAAAACATATTATCAGACATGAAAAATTCCTTGCTCTGTTAAACAACATTTGGGAAATATTTAAAGAAAAAAAATTCAATGGTTGTTTGATAATTTTGATTGCAACTGTATTGGTGCATTTAATTTAAATATATACACTATAGAATCACCCATGCCCCACCACACCAACAGTCAAATCAGCGTATCTCAAGTCATTTTTGCACAGCCTTTGTCTGCTCAGAATTTAGTGTAAGGATGCTATGCCGCACTAAACGTTTTACGTATATACACATTTTTGAAAATGTATGCTACTTCAGGTTTAGTTTTCTGAGCCATCTTTGTTGTGTAAAGGAACATTAATCTCAATACAGCACAATAAATCAGACATTAAAGTTCCTACAGAACAAGTCTATACTTTGTACTTTTATCAAACAAACAAAATAGCCTTATGTTATTTAACTTATTTACATGACAGCATTTCAATTCAGTGTCTACATGGTTTCACGTGTTTACATTTCTCTGCTCCCTGTAATTTGCGCACAGTGGAATTCCGATTGAATGTGTGCAATCACACACGTGAGCACCCTCCCACTAGTGCAGAGGAAATATGTTGCATCAACTAGAAACAAATATCTGTGGAAGAAGAAAAAAGTATAAATCCTGCTTTTGGAATGCATTTAAATATAATTTATTGCTCAAAATCTCAATAATTTGTCTTTAGAGAGATGGCAATAAAACTCTTGGCTTAATAGTGAAAGCTTTGTAAGTATATGCTGGGCAAAACAGTAAGCTTACAAACCTGATTGATTGAACAAATAAATACATAATATTTGATGAGTATATTTTAGCACTCTTTAGATTTGTCTAATGCTATTGTTTTGATAATTTACAATCCTTTATCAATCAAGAAATGATACAGTAGACTTTATAGGGCAAAGATGTAAACACTCACTGTCCTTAAGCTTTCTCCCTGATTTATTTGTCAACACAGTGGAATGAACCACCAATTACTCTGGCATATTTTATGCAGTGGATGCCCTTCCAGCCACAACTAAGTACTGGGAAACATCCATACACAATCTTGTTCACACACACACATATATATATATATATATATATATATATATATATATATATATATATATATATATATATATATACATACACACACACATATATACACATATATACAGTAGGACTGCATGGTTAATCGTTAAAAGATCGCAAATCTCGATTCGACCCCCCACACAATCTTAATCCAGCATTTCTACGATTCAGCTAATTATATTTTTAAGAACAGGAGAGAAGCATAAAGGCGGTCACATTGTTTTATTTATGCTGCTCAGCAACTGGACACAGTCAAGACTCTAAAAGTGTTGAAGAAGTCAGCATACTGTATTTATAAGGTATAATTTATAAAAAAATTTTATTTCAGCCTTTATGCAATGACATATTCGCGGGCGCAAAATAAAACTGAGCTGACCGTGAGGTGTTGGTTTACCATATGCCAGTGAATGATGTCTACTTTAGTGAACAGAACCTGCAAAGGCTGTGAATAGCAGGTCATAGAGTTGCAAATAAAATTCAGTGATTGTTTCGCACGGGTGATGATAAAAATATGTTGTGTTTTTCCCCTCAAAGGGACATCACATGAACTGAACTTGGCAGTGAAAGTGAAACTGAAAGAGCACGAGTGATCATAACGCATTTTAGAGTTATGATTACGACAAGTCTTTTATAGATTTTAGATTTATTGCGAACAAAGATTCGTGATTGAGAATGAATGTTGCACTAGTCTGGAAAACCCATGCGAACACGGTAAAACATGCAAACTTCACACAAAAATGTCTCCTAGCCCAGCCGGTACTTGAACCTGTAACCTTCTTCCTGTGCAGGGACCGCAAAATCTGGTAGCCCGAAGTCCTAGGGATATTGTTTTTTCAATCGGCCTATACTAAAATCTATCTACATAGATTAGATATCTATTTGGACTGGATAGATTTTGGTAGCCCAACTGAAAAAACAACAGCCTTGTGACTTTGGGCTTCCGGAGTTTAAAAGTTTGGCCAAAGGAGAAATGGTCATGCCCAAGGGAGCCTGGTTTCTCTCTTTTTCCTTTTACTTTTGTCAATTGGTGGTTGTCACATCAATGGATTTGCTATTCGGTGTTTGAACTTTCAGCAGTGAAGTTGATACCACATTGAACTCTAACAATGAAAAATGGACTGGCACATCTTCAATTAACAAAGACTTCTATGTTAAGCTGCTTTGGCACAATTTACATTGTAAAAGCGCTACAGAAATAAACATGAGTATAATTAAATGTTGCAAGCCATGCTGTGATGCAACTGCTCACCGCTCAGGTCTGCAAGATATTGGAAAAAAACTCTGCGATTTTTTTCTGCGGTTTTTCTCTGCGATAAACATTGCAATATCAATACAATTTCACAAGATTATTTAAATAGCTCTTGGTGCATAGTAATTACTTTGATTCTGCAAGGGAGTGAAATATAAATATATTTTTATGTAATTTATTTAAAAGTGAAATAAACTGTGCTATGTTTTTCTATATATTTTAATAATTTAATATTAATAATTTATAATTATCAAGCTACAAGTGTATTCTGTACTTTTTATTATTCCTATTATATTTTTACATTAAAAATACATACATATATTTATTATTATTATTATTAAATTTTTTGTAATTTCATCTTGTTAGACTGTAGGGGTGAGAATAATATTATTTAAATTTCTCTGTAAAATTGAATAAACAGTTTAATAAACAAATAAAAAAATGTTAAGGCCAAAAAAAAAAAAAACAAACATGCAGATTATAAACTTTCACAATTACGGTTAAATTTTTCTCCACAAATCTCATGTGTTTTGGTTTCTGGACATCTATAATCCTATCTCAACATTGTATGTCTTGCAATGTGAATAGTGGGAACCCACACATGCGATATCGATGCTCAAACAATATATTGTGCAGCCCTGCCACAGAGCCACCATTTTGCCCCAAGATTAGGGCTAGGCGATTAATCAAAAAACAATCGAAATCAACATTCAGAAACTATAATAGATCTAAAATTTCCAGGTAAATTTTTTCAATTACTTTCCCTACTATGTTTGGAGTCACGTGACCCCGCTCTGTTTACACTTCTGCGTCGAGTGCGGCATCTGGTCTGGCGCAGCCCTCACGTATAGGCGCATACCCCTCACCGAATCGGACCTCTCAAATAATGTAACTACATGTTGTAAGCTCAGCTTGGAAGCGTTGACAAGTGCGAGCGGTACAGATAGGGCAAAAATATAAAAATTGAATAAAAGAATCGTTCATTAATTGTAATTGAGGTAAAATGTTCAATTAATCGAGATTTTCATTTTAGGTCAAATCACCCAGCCCTACCCAAGATGTATACAATTTAAGAAATTCTGAATTTAAGATGTTGGAATGTGTATATTTTCATGAGAAAGATGTCATAAAATCTGTAATTTCACAAGAAATCCAAAATAAAATTTAAAAAATAAATTAAACTTGTGCTGGAGTAACAAGAGACATGAATGATATTCACACAAAAAAGTACATGTCACTTGTTATTGCAGAAATGCCACCTAAAATATCTGAGCCGCAAAAGCAAGGGAAATGACATCAGGACAGTACCAAAAAAAAAAGTATGACAGAGATACTAAAGGCCTGTCAACAAGAGTAAACAGCGTCATTTTGAAACAAATGCAATACTTTAGTACAAGCTCCGCCATCCTTAAATGTACCTCCATTCAAATGCCATCTTGCAAAAACCTTTAACAGCAACAATCAAAAAAGTATAAACATATACACACACAACTAAAAAATTGTCAAACGTGAAACCAAGCTCGGCAGTGCAAGGGTTACTCACACATTTACACACACCAGCAGCAAGTTGTGAAATACTGAAAACCGAACAGCTCCCTCCACATTCTTACCACATCCTGAAACTACGTCAGTCTAACAACACTGCACAAAAAAACCTTATCGCATGAGTGAGATAAACAAACTCCTTCAAAAAAACTCCTCCTCGCCCTGTCTGCACCATCAAACACGACTGATGTGACCTCCAACGAACGCAATACAAGCAAGCATGTCGGCCTTCTAGCTTCACACACACAAACACACGCATACATACAATGGTGTGATCTACCTTTGGCTCTCCAACTCTCAAACTAGATGCAAACGGTGCCAGCGAGAGCCCACAGATATGGCTTGTAACGGAGGACTGCAATTCTTCACATGGCACTCGGGAACAGGCTGCTCTGGCTAAATGGCAAAAACATGCTGTTGAGCTGCTGATAAGTCACTGACGCAGTAAAGTAATGCAGCACATGAATAAGTGTGTGATTCACAAGTGCAGGCGCACGAGGAAACATTCACATGCTCCATACATCTGCTTTAACCTGCGAAAACACGTCACGATCTGGCACAAGACAGAGATTCCTGAAAACACATGTTGCAATTGGAAGAAAAAATCTACTTGATTTATAAATTTGTGTTTAGATAACTAAAGCACAACATGATTTAGGGAACACTGCACTTAGTGAAGAGATAGTTCACTGAAAAATAACATTTCTGGCATCATTTACTCACCATTTACTTGTTCAAAACCTAATCAAGTAATAGCATTTTTTCTTACAATGGAAGTCGTTGGGTGCCAGCAAAATAGCATAATGCAAAATTGCTTAGTTAAATAACTGAAGAAAAGATTAATGGAATATGAAGTCATCTGTTATACAAATTAATCTAATATATGCGATTTATTAAAAAAATAATATTAAATGGTAAATATTAAGGCATTCAGTTAAAAAGTTGAGCCCAAAAGTTTGTAGGAAAGCAGCAGCAGACTATTATTAGTAAATGTAATAAATTAGTAGTAAATTAAATAAAAATGTGTAAAAGCAGACACTTTCGTAAATCCGTAAATATACAAAAATACACAATCTGTAAATGTTTTGTAAAAAAATAAAAATAAATAAATGTTTTTCACAGGATTCTTCAATCCTCAAGTGCAGCTTTCCATTGTTGTTGTTTTTTCCTCTATTTTTAAACATGCTTGATAAAATGTAATTGACCAATGTTACAGCTTGGTGAAGTTCTCACAAACGCCATTTCCATTTTTTAAAAAAATAATTAGATTTTTTTGTTGGATTTTCTGATAGTTCCAACTACGGCTGGGCGATTGATCGAAAAGTGATCGAAATCGACATTAAGAACCTATAATCTATCTAAATTTTCCAAGATCGTTTTTTTTTATTACGTTCCGTAACCCAAGTGAAGTCACGTGGCCATGCTTGGTTTTTACCTTTGAGTCGAGCACACACATATGTTCTGGTGTGGCCTTCATGCGTGGTTGCATACCCCTCGCCGTGGCTAGCGCCACCTCTCAAAAAATGTACTTAAACGTTGCATTGACGCATAGCACAAGCACTGTGGGTGGCATAGCACAAGTGTGGGTGGCGTGGAGAGCAGCGAGCCTGTTGGAGCGAGTGTTTGCAAGTGCCAAGTTCCGTAAAGGAGTTAAATGCGAAAACTTGTTTTGCGTTTACCTTATGATTAAAGTTGTTGCATATCCGCTGGTTCCCACCTATGAATGAGCGAGTTTTAGCTACTTGTACATGAAGGTAGCATTCAGAAAGAAACAAAACACCCATGAAGAAACTCAGAAGTGTTCAGTGAACTATGAGGGCAAAAAAATGGAATAAATAAATAAAATAATCTTTCATAAATCGCTAAAAAAGTTCTATTAATTGAGGTTTTGATTTTAAAAAGTGAAAAAATTGATTTTAGGAATTGCCCAGCCCCAGTACAATCAATCAGACTAAAATCCAACAGAGAAATGCAGAGTATTGACAATGCTAAAATTTGACAACTCTACCTGTTGTTTACAAAATATCAGGATGGCAAAAGTGCAGTTTCTTTTTTTTTTTTTTAAAGAAAAGTTCAGAATTTTTGTAAAATGAAGAGATGAGGTTCGTGTGATTAAGCGAGTAGGTTAATTTCTCCAAAGAAGGAAAAAGTGATAACTGGCATGTCCACAAAGTGACAGTTAGGATTTGGGGTGTTGACTACTTCAGTAGAATACTTTTGTTTTGCCGAAATTAAACAAAGGTTCAGTGTCGAGTCAAACAATCCAAAGGAATGTCATTCAACATATAGCTTATAACATCACAGCAGGGGGAAATCTGTAACGGCTAATTCTCACACTGCTTCTGATTTATGGTAATTATAAAAAAAGAAGTGGGTGGATTTATACCACTATAAGACAGTTGTTTACACACTCTGGATACACATAAGTGTTTAAACATCATGTCAAACTTTGCATTATAGGACATCTTTAAAGAACTCAAGCTATCAGATGACAGACATCAGAGTTTCATTATGCGCTTATAATAAAGACAATAATAATGCTAATTGTTAATTATTTCCAAAAAATGTTGTTCTGTGTATAAACCGACAGTAGTTGTTACAGCGGGTGGGAAAAAACATTCAACATGTCATGTTTTTTTCTGGTAAAAATATTCTAAAGAAGCTGCTGATATGGAATTGAATGAAATAGATTCTGGTAAAAACCCAAACCATACAAATAAAAAAAATAATAAAACAAAAACAATCTGAAAAATTTGTTGTATAATAACAATGGAATGACATCTATTGATTATACTGCAATTCAGAATGTACTGAACTACACAAATACGTTTAATACTTTATATTAAATGCTTTTTTGGTGATGGCAGCTTAAAGACTACTCTCATATGGAAAATGAGGTCACATATATTGCACAGGTGTAATTTTGTTTCATAGACTTCAACAGAGTGTAAAAAATCTTGATGATTTTGTGGGTCTCAACTATTAAATCTGATCTTTATTTTGTATTTTCCATTGGATTTAAATCAGGTGATTGGCTGGGCCATTTTACAGCTTGATTTTCTTTTTCTGAAACCATTTGAGAGTTTTCTCAGCTGTGTTTTGGATCATTGTCTTGTTGGATTTCTTTGGTTGTTACCAACATCCAGCGAAAATGTCAAAGGCACCTTTAGAAATGTGCTTTCAGAAAAAATAGTGACATGTTGAATACTTATTTTCCTCACTGTATATATATATATATATATATATATATATATATATATATATATATATAAAACACAGAAAAATGTAAATTATTCAAGGAAAAGCCACCAGTTTAAAAATGTATTATAAATAACAAAGCTGTTTTTCTTTCCTAGGACTTTTTCCAAGTGTGTTTAAGATGCATGCATGTATAACGCCGCTAAAAAACATGTGACTGATAACGCAACACAAACACCCTAGTTTTTGGGAAGCCAAAGTTAGTTTAGAAAAAGTATGTTTGAGAAAAACAAGTGTGGGAGAAGTTGAGAGGGGAAAACGAGTGAAGAGAAGAATGACGATAGAGAGCGAGAGATCCTGGCCATCTGTGATGTTGGCTGCGTCCCAAACCACTGCCCCCAGAGTCCAGGCACATGCTTAACTACCTCCCCTCTGCAATGGTAGCCTAACACACAAACACACACACACAAAACACAGATAGACACATACACACGCGCGCTGCAACAGTCACTTATGTTTTATGGTAGCCTGAACAGAAAAATTCCGTGTTTACAAAAAGATAATTGCCCTGCCTCTACAAGTCTGCAAAGTGTGCGTATAACCTTCTCAAACATCAGTGCTCCAGCATCTGTGACATTCAGCAATCTGTTGAATGGTGCGCTATAAAGCTGATGCAGGGAGTTGTGTGAAATGCTTCCCCTTATCACCAAATGTGCAGAAGCCATTCTTAATTTTAGCAAAATGTGTAAAAGCTGCGGTTTAACGGTATTCAGCTTGAAAATGCACAACACCGCAAACCTGACTTAAAAGGACAGTTCACCCAAAAAGGACATCATCACTCACTTTAACAGTTTATATGCGTAAACTTGTTTCCAAACAAACTTACAGGATTTACAAAAATGTAAAAGGCATAGTAATAATGATACTGCATTTAAATGTGTGTGTGCAATGACAACATTTAAAACGATAACATTTTGTTAATGCTTTTGCTATTTTTATACAATTAAAATAAGTTTAATGTATTATATTATACAAGTACAAACACACACCATTTACAACAATTATTTTTTATAATCAGAACACCCAATTTCTTTTTTGTGAATTGCTGAATCCAACGCAAAATCAAAAAAAAGTCTAACATTTTTTACGCTCCTGCTAAATTATTAATTTAAACAAAATAAAATAGTAAAAAAATTCAACTAAATCGCATAAAACATCCGATTCTAAACTATAATTAAATTATATTTATTTCAGTTTGCAATCAATGATATTACGTGACTTCTAGACATTGCATACCCAGCGCACGTGATACATTTGAGCATCTTTAAAAAAAATGACGTCTCACCTGCGCACCCACAATCCTAACATTACTTGAAAGTGAAGGAAATTGTTTTGCAGTCTATGCAGTAAGCAGATGCGGATGAAGTGCCAAGTGCAAGTAATTTGAAGCGGCAAGTGCAAATCGAGTAAATAACATGACAAGAATTGGAATTTTCCTGCATTTGACGCGCTTCAGACTGCAAAAGAAAAAGGGAGCAAACATATAACCAGTGGAGCAATGGAACAGGCAGAAAAACAAGCAGCTTAAAATGATAAAGATGTCATGGATGACAGCTGCTGGACGTGACTGAATTGGAGGACATTATTTTTGCCTTGTAAGTTTGGCTGGTATTATGATGTGCGTCAAATTAATAAATTATTTTTTTAACTCCTTCCCTGCAGTTAAGGAGAGAGAACGCTTCCCTGCCATTGATGAATTTTACGGCAATCAAAGTTTTAGGTGTATTATGGCAGGTGAAGCCCTTACGTATTTTCTGAGAAACTGAAAGTAAGATCGTGAATAAAAAAATTGTTATACAACCTTCCTTTCGCTTGCCGTTTTATGATTTGTCTTGACAACACCAAAATAAAGAAGCTTTATTTTTTAAATTTGTTTTATGAAGATTGCACATTTAACACAATAAGCTACCTAATATAGTAAAGATTTTTTGGGAAATATCAGGGAATTACCACCATGAAATCAGTCATTTTCGCAAAAATATTTATTAAAAAATTCACACACAAAAAAAACTTTTGTGAAAAACTAGGGGGTCTGGATATTTAATATTTCTATATTAATATCTGCATAACATATAATCCTATTATTGTTGTTACGTTCAAAATATTAATATCTTCGTTGTAAATTGCATAATTATATACACAAATATGCCATTAACAACATTATTAATAATGACTATTTTAATTGTTAGAATCATATTTATTATTAACAGTCCTGTAAATAACATTTGTACAAGTATATGATGTATGGTTTCCAATTAATATTAATATGTATTGTTATTATAATAATTTTGTTTTGATACTAATAATTTGCAACTAGGATTTACACGATTCGAAGCAGTTACCTTAGCTTGCTTGAAAGCGATGCTACATATGCTACACACAGAGATTTGGCCTGCCTGATCTCTTCTTCTCTTGGTAACATTGTTCTAAATGACTGTACTGTCCAGCTCATCCGTCACTACTGAAAGCCCAAATATGCTTCTCATCCATACGGAGGAAGCACAAAGGCCTGGACTTGTCAAGACCGAGGGCTAAGAGCCGCTCCGGGTCTATCCCACATTCCACCCACGGATGAAATTCCAGTGAAAATCCAGGCCAGTTTGAGAGCAAGCTCTCTGGGAGGCACTTAGTCAGGCATTGTGTTTTTAGAGAAGGCGCTTGTAGCTGCTGGGCTTTCATGCATGCAGCATAACAGACAGAGATAAGGGACAAATGCTTTTTTGCACAAACCAATACCATTAAGTGAAGCAAATAGGTCTCAATGCATACTGGGTCAAACTCCCAATAGACCTCAAAATTGTATTAAAAACCAAGGGAAACAATTATTCCACTGGAAAAGCACCTGTTAGAATGAACAGCAAACCTGAAAATATAATCTGAATGCGCTTAAATGTTTATCTTTATAGTTACAATTCCAAAAGTATAATAAAAATTTGGATAAATTTTATGCAAAGCATGTTCTAACAAATGATGTGGGTCTAACGCATTACGTGATTACCCTCGACATTGTAACGTACTATAGTAGTGTAATGCTCACAAATTAATCCTACTGCATACTGAAATTAGAGCTCCACAATTAATCGAAAAAAAAGATTGCGATCTCGATTCGACCCCCTAGACGATCTTAATCCAGCATTTCTACGATTCTGCCAATCATATTTTCAAGTTCAAGAGAAAAGCAAAGGCAGCTGCACAACTCTTTTCATTGTTTCACACACGTTGCTCAGCGACATGGACACCTCCAAATGTTGTTGACAGAGTCACATACTGTATTTATAAGGTATAATTCATCTAAAAATGTCAATTTTGTCTTCATATAATGCTGTATTCGCGGCCGGGAAATCACACGTGACGTGAGCTGCCGACCATGAGCTGTTACCACAGAGAGGGTGGGCACGCGCTACATTAGTAAACACAACCTGCATAGGCTGTAAATAACAGGTAATAAAGTTGTAAATAATATTCAGTTTGTGGCACAAAGTGATAGTTTGAGAGCCGTGCATGAAGTATGAACAGCACTTAGCAGTGAAAATGAAACCGAAAGCGTGCACATCATTAAAACAATTATATTGTATTTTAGAGTTATGATTGCGATAAGCATTTGATATGTTTTTTCCTTCATGGCGAACACACAGTTGTGCATGAAAATAAATGTTTACAGTGTCAGTAGAACTACTCTATCCAATATAATGTTGATTTTAGCAGTGAATAAAATGGTCAATGTTGTCAATGACAGATTGCTAGCATATATCTCAAACATAATTTATCATTAGAAATAATACAAATAGATTAGAATTAAAGTAACCAGTAGACCTACACATAATATTATTGTTGTTTTACAATATATTTGAGAAAAAAAAATTGCCTTTATTATACATCTAAAGAATCGAGAGAAAATCGTGATCTTTATTTTAAGCAAAGATATTGCGATTCTCATTTTAGCCAGATACATGTAGCTCTAACTGAAATCATGGCATAACATTTTGGTTATATTGTCTTCAGCTGTCATATCAAATGGCATTGAGTTATCAATCACATTTGTTAATCCTTATGTGCTGTTCAGGAGGTTTTCATCCTCTCCGGGGTGATTTTGAATCCTAATTTGGACACTTTCTCTGTGTTTCAGCAAACGGAATGATATTTAGTCACAAATCTTATTTTAGGAAAATGCTTTAATTTTTTTTTTTAATTTCAACAATTTACAATCCTTTCGTTATGTTTGCGTAAGGCTGATGCAATCTCCATAAATATTTTCCATATTGAATGATAATGATAAATATTTCAATACAAGTTGTTAATGTTTCCAGATTTTAAACAGTACCCCAACAATGACTGAAGCCACAAAAATCAGAGGGTTTATTAAATGGCATAATGGTTTATTAAATGGCATAACAGACTTTGGCAATTCAGTACATCTCTAATATCAACACACTTTGAGATTCTCATTGTTGCACATTTTTGCTGTGTGCTGTGTCTCTTAAATCAATATACAGCAAAAAAAGTCCAGTGCTTATAATTGTTATTGACATACTTTATCGTGATTCGATATAATATCGTTTTATCAGCCCAGCCCTAAGTTCGTGGCTGTTTTTGCCACATTGACTTCCATTATAGTGACATTTTTTGAATGCGATTCCATGACACCAAATATTCATGTATTTTTGATTGTTGCTGGTTTTCCCTGTTGTTAAGAAGTAAATATAACATTTTTTTGTTTTGATCATAAGTTGCAGTGCAAAAAAAGGGTTTAAAAAAATTATATTGTTATATGAAGTGTGTCTGTGTTTGTGTCTGCACAAACACACACACTATAATTTTCGGTTTTACTCCATAGATCTCCATATAAAAGTCTAGGCCTATCTAAATGGTAAATGCTGCCAACTGATGATCAACAGTATAAATGAAGATCTACCTCGTCCCAACAGGAAAAAAAATAAAATAAAAATCACCAAAAATCAAGAATGCATGATTATTTGGTGTCATGGCTTTGCAATCAAAAATTTCATTACAATGGAAGTCAATAGGGCAAAAACAGCCACCGACATAATAAAAGGGTAGTCAATTTGAACAGTACACAAGGGTTAAACGTATGCTGCATTTCAATCAGTGCCCTAGCTCCCGAGGTCGTTCATCAGTAGGTCGTGCACAAATTCAGGCACTGGTTAGGACAGTGAGTTTGGTTCACTAGACATTGGGACACACTGAGTGTGACATGAGAACGTCCTCATTGTACATCATCAAAACTGGAGTTTATAAACAACAGCAGAACTAAATTAATTGATTTATTTGATTTTGTTTTAATAATTTTATTGTTTCTTCTACACGCAACATTTCAACCATTTAAAAATTGTAAACACTAGATTTTTCCTAACCTACCTAGCCATGTTTGTTCTTGTTACAAATCAATAAATACAACATCTCTTTTGTCATTATGTTTGATCATTTGGGTCACGTGAATCATATTTCATGATTCCAAACTTTCGTTAAGGGTGCGCAGTGCATATTGATGCATTTCAGTGCACTGGAAGAATTTGAGATTGGGACAGCACTTAAAACAGTTGGCGACTTCTGAACAAGGGTGCTGATTGAGATGCGCCCATAGTCAGTCAATTTTCGAAATGTATGGTTATTCCGAGCTTAGTTTTTTACAGCAGATGACACTCTATGCTGTTTTTTAATCAAATACTCATAAGGAAGACTGCTTGTGTATTCAGTTGAATAACGAAACTTGGATTTTGGGATGCAAGATTATTGTAAACAAAGCTTACTATGAACACTTTATTAGTTTTCAAACTTTTCCGAACTTTATTAATGATTATTTTGGGTTCAAGTGGTATTTGTAAGGAATTGGATGCAAAGTTCAGCTGTATGAAAAGCATATAGCTCAATCAAAAAAAATTAAAAATCTAAGCTCAGAATCGATTCAAGAGAGAATAGCGATGCACTTAGCAATAAAAGTCTCAGCATCAATTTCAAAAATGTTTTTTTGCCACAACTTTACTACAAACGCAACAAAACAAAAAAAAATCACAAAAGGAATCCATTTATTCAAATG
Source organism: Danio rerio (assembly GCF_052040795.2). Classification (NCBI taxonomy): domain Eukaryota; kingdom Metazoa; phylum Chordata; class Actinopteri; order Cypriniformes; family Danionidae; genus Danio; species Danio rerio. Next base: position 28,015,676 of record NC_141044.1, read on the forward strand.
CTGTTAATCCGTACTGCTGGGAGGAACAGACCTAAATTCCAGCTTTATATCAGCCACTACATCTTTCTTTCTCCTTAACAGCAGCAACTTCATGCATCGAACCCACACTTGTTCGAAAATTCACTACATTTACCACAGCAGTAAAAGCTAACACTCGTTTGTTGTCATCGTCTTGTCTACATTGTGACAAGCAGTGTTTTGGATGATGCTAGCTTAAATGAGAAATTAGTGTATTGGGATAACATTTTAATAGGATGGTGAAAAGTACTGATGTCACTACCCTTCGATAGAGAAATTTTTAAAACGTCTATTTCCCGTTAACATTAGAGCACTGTTGATTGACCATTGTGCTAAACAGATTTGACTGTGATCAGCTCTGAAAGTCATCCCTTCACTGCAGTTCACCAAGTGCGAATACATAGTGATGGACACTGAACAAGTTCAAAGCCACGTCTATCACCTGATCCATCAACGAACTGCTTATTTAGGTGATTATAGATGGATCAACAGACAAGCGCAGCTTTCAAACACTCCTGTGTCCATGTACTTAAATTTGTATTTGAACTTGGCCAACAGCGGCAAAGAGTGTTAAAGCGATGACTTTCATAGCTAATCAGTCATATTGGTTGAGAATGTGAACACAACGCTCAATCAGAGGTGTTTTAAGAACCTGCTCAAAAGTGCTTGATTTTGAAATCGATACTTTTCACAACCGTAATATTTACCAATTAAAAGTTATATTATAAGTTCTGCTCTGCACATAACTCAAAACAACATTGTTTATTAATATTAAACTGCAATTACAACACTTGAAAATGTGTTACTACTTTGGTATCGTTTTCGATATGTTTGCATTTTTGTGATAGTACTTGTCCATCACGTATTTCTTTCCCTTGCACATAATCGGTTTAGAGGTAGGTGGTTTATGATTATCGACTCTAAATATCGATTTTATTTTTTTTAATGCCACACTCTTAGAAAAAAATATTTTTACATATTTTAATTATGTTTTAAATGGTTAGGTTTAGGTTTTGGGTAAGGTTAAGTCATCCATAAAAAATAATTTATCAAAAAAAGATCTGTACATAATTTAAGGCCTTTAACAAATTTAAGTCTGCATGAACCAGAAGCTGTGACCGTTTTTTTTTTTTTTCGTATTGTAACGCAGTTCCTTGAAAAATAAAAACAGTAGGCGTGCCTTGTTTTTTTTTTTTTTTTTTACTGCAAACTGATTGGATGTAGTAAAGTTGATTCCATTCAGAATAACCGGGAAGAGGGTTTTAAAAAGAGTTATTACAACCTAACAGACACTTCCTCCTCACATTTCTGTTTGTTGTGAAAACTGACAGTTGGAGGGGCGTGGTTAAATATGTTAATCAAACCCAAAACCTCAAACAGATGTAATCTGAGAATTTAACTGAAAACAAACAGGAAGTGCAATTTTGGATTTTAATTTTAGATTACAAGGGCAAACTATATTTATTTCTTAATAATAACATGCACAGATGAATTGTTCACCACAAAATTAGCAATGTGAGCTAACAAAATCATATGGTTAGTTTTGATTTCATTTTTACTTTAAAGATTCAATATATCCAAAGCAGAACAAAAATTAAGTACATTTTGCAGCTGTAAATGTCACGCACTCATACAAACATAAACACTGAGACCAGTTTGACAATTCAAACATTTACTAGTTTGACTAGAAAAGCAGTAGCAAGCTCTATTTGCATATGTTTGACTTTAGAGAAGCTGATAGCATCTGGTAGACTCCGACAACCAGGGACAGTTGAGGCAATACACTGGACAGAAGGGTTATCTAATCTAACTCCCAATACAAGCGGTTGCTTGGTGACATGACCCTTATTATTGACTGACTACATCTTAAATTCTAGGCCTCCAAGCCCTGCAGGGTTTCTTTCACTAGCTAAGCATGTTATCTCGGTCTGTGTGAGCTTGCTGCAAGACTAGTAAATTTATCACATACTTATCAAGTACAGTGAGTGACAATCCTTTGACCTAAAGATATGCATTATCTCCTATTAAAGATTGAGTACAGGCCTACGAAAGATTACGGTTGATAATAAAAGCACCGTTTATACATGCACAGCCTTTATACTTGATATCAAGCACAATAACATTACTCAATGTGCAAGCAACTTCATTACTCATTCATTATACTCATTTTAAAAAGCTTCGCTTTATTTACATGGTTGAAAGAGATGCCATGCTCTTTTATCATATGACGCCTACTGTATCACATTTGATATACAAAAATCTAAGGCCTCTAAATTATTCAACTTATCAAAACATTGCTGAATACCCTGTTGCAAACTAATATGATTTCTGCCCACTGCAACTTAGAACAAAGAAGCAACTTAGGTTCACTTCATTACCCATTCATCATTTCTTTTTTGAAAAAAAAAAACATCCATAAATGTATGTGGGTCAAAGATGAATAGGGGTTTTCAAGCATCAAAACAATAGAAGTGTTGTATTTTTGGTACATGTTCCCGGTTTACAATGATTTACAGAAGACAGCCGTTACAATATTATTTAGAGTAATAACAGGTTACATGCAAAAAAAAGACGGCAGTTAGCTATGACCACAAAATTATTTATCTGATGGCGTAATATGATTTTATATAAGTGCAGTGCAAAACTACTTATTCCTGTCCTTCAAACCACTTTTTTATCCTTTCATCAATTCTTTCAATATTGAAATCATAATAAATAATTGTATGAACACCAATTTTATACATATTTCAGTTAGGGCTGCACGATTAATTGCAAAATCGTAAAAAGATTACAGTCTTGATTCAACTCTAAACATGATGTTATTTCAGCATTTCTATGATTCAGCCAATTTTATTTTCAAGACCAGGAGAGATGCGTAAAGGCGGTTGCACAAAAACATTTTATATTCGTTGCTCAGCAACATAGACATCTCCAAAAGGTGTTGAAAGAGTCACAAGATACAATTCACCCAAAAATGTAATTTCTGTATTTGCGGATGCGCAATGCAATTTTTGTTAATGTCAATACTGTCTACTTTAGTGAACAGAACCTGCATAGGCTGTAAATAACAGGTAATAAAGTTGTAAATAACATTCAGTTTGTTGCAGATTGTTTGGGAGCTGCGTGAGATGTATGATTTGCATATATGTTTTTTTTTTCTTCCTTAAAGTGACGGCAGCCATGACATGAATCAAACTCGGCAGTGAAAGTAAAACCAAAAGCACGCACATCATTTAAATGACCAAATCGTATTTTAGAGTTATAATTACGACAAGCATTTGATATAGTTTTCTTTCATAGCAAACACAGTGTTGTGCATGAAAATAAATGTTCAACGGTGTCAGTAAAACTACTTTAGCCTATAAAATGTTGAATATAATGCAAGAGTTGAATCTGATAATGACAAATGTCTCATTCTATCAGTGAAAAAATGGTCTAATAATGTTGTCAATGACAAATGACATGCATGTGTCACAAACACAATAATTTAACTTTACAATTATTGATAGTTGTATTCTAATTGCATCACTTTACTGCGAATTAACAACCAAGACAAATTTAAAGTCTGTTCAATTCCACCATTCCAAGTCTATACAAAATTTAGCATTTTAACCAACAGTAGACCTACACATAGACCTAATATTATTGTTGTTGTTTAACCATACGTTTAAGAAATAACAATAATAGCCTACTCAAATTAACTTTTATTTTACATCTACAGAATTGTGCAATTTTAATGTGTTGTTTTACTGTTATGCTAAATCATGATGAAACATCATTTTATCCATCTTTTGATGATGGCATTTTCTCTAGTTGTATGAAAGACACTGACTGTACTTACATTTATATGCATGTACATACAAACATCTTCCAGCAATTAATCAATTAAATATTGCTGAATTAGTGAGACATATTTGCTTTTATATGTAATTTAAGAATGCAGTCTTCAATTCTGTCAGTGACTAGAGGAGACGTTCAATCCTCTTTGGCCATATAAATAACTGCACTTCACAAATGCTCTTCAGTTAATGTCTCTGCTTTTTTTTCTTCCTCAAGTATGAACACCATGGTCTGGTTATACATATTAGCTTATAGGCAATAAACCCTGATATATCCACACAAAACCCGAGATATATGTGCAAGCATATTGTCTGAAAGTTCAATAAAAGTCCATTAGTTTCTATTTTTTTCTGAGTACAATTTCAGTCTTTACAGAGTTAAAAGCACCAGATGAATCATTCAGTTTGTTAGAGTAGCAGTGAAACACCTAAAATCTCCCCAATGGACACCGAGTAACAAGTTGCAGGAGGGCTGTCCAAGAGAATCCCCAACAAACTCAAAACATGGTGTGTGTGTGTGTGTGTGTGTGTGTGTGTGAGGGGGAGAGTGACACACTTTCAGCCTGAAAGATTGTCAGCATGTGGCCCAAAGGGACAACAAAACATATTTTGTGTTGCCAACACCGCAGTATGACAGCGACAACAGACAATTAGGGAAAATAACGCTGTCTCTTGTCAAACCCTGACACTTGGAGACTTCTGAGTAAATAAATCAAGACCCTGAACAAGCATAAGAATAATTGAGAATGGATAGAAGTTGGGCCTCGTCTCAAAACCTTGCGAGCTGCTTACCTAGTAATGATGAGAAATGAGAATATGGATGATTTTCTTTAAGTTTGGTTGCATTAACAATGTTTATTGAGGTACAGTTGGTTTTATATTTACACAATCAGACTTGATTCAATCAGACGACTTGTAAATAGGAAAATTATATTAGCAGCCAATGGCTACCAAAGTACAACATTGTTCACAGTCAAATCAATAGTGCTAATGTTGTTTTGAAGTCATACTTGCATGTGATTTTAGACCAAATATTTAAAGTACCATGGAAAACAATAAAGGGAGCATGTCACAAGCTGTCACTAAACGAATGTGCGAATATAAAACCAACTTTGCCACTACACGATGTTTTCCGAACAAAACACAGACTATTATGTGGTAGAAGTTTAGACTCATAAGCTGGTTCTGAATCAACTGAGCTTTGAATTTATTAATCCGATTTGTATTTCGTTCACATCCGAATTATGTTGTAATTAGGCCCCTATGAAATGTGGTCACCGATAAGTGGTTTGCAGAAATGTTATGAAAATTAATAAAATATATAACCATCCATTAAAAAGTCATTAGACACACAAAGCCTAAACAACATGAAATACACTTCATTTTTCCAAACATATAAACCGAATTTGGAACAAGAACCTACTTCATAGAATATAAGAGCATCATTTGCATGTTCCGAACATTCGAATAGGATTCGAATGAAAGAGTTGATTAATTGAACTCAGAACATGAACTAAGTTCCTATTACATACCCGAAACATCTAAGCACCCTCCAAATTGAACTTAAACGCTCAAAAATGATTAAACATAGCAAACATTAAGTGTCGAGTTAACATGGCATGCTTTAGAAGCTCCAAAGAGATTCAGAACACGATTCTCTAGGCAGTCAGTTCGCTAGGTTTTGACACACAGCCCAAATATTTAGTTCTTTACCTGTGACAGCTGCCTCGGGTCGGGGGCTCCAAATAAAGAGGAACTGGAGCTGAAACTAATGGCTCCCCTTCGGCTGAGAACATGTTTGGGAACCGGCCTGTCTAGAGGCAAAACCGGTAACTGATAACATAATTCCATTGAATATTATCAACGCTATCGATCCGGATCGAAAATAATTCAAAGCCGCTGAAGGAAAAGTAGTAAAATAACCATAGGAATCAAAAGAAGGTGGAGAGGAGAACTTGCAAGGAACTTGAGCGCCGTTTGCAACTCTCAAAAAGCACGGGAATCCCCTCTCCTGTAAATTGCAAATAAAAAAAATATCAGTTTAAATGCTCAAGAGGCGAAGTGCTTCATTTTGTTTGGATCGATCTGGTTCTCGCGCACACCGCCGTCATTATTGATATGGTCCATATTTCCCCACGCGCGTGTCTCGTGCTCCATTTCACTCGATTTTTATTCATCAGGCTCGGGTTTTCTTCCTTTCTTCTTCCTTTTCCCATGCACAGATCACGGCCTGCGGAACGACGAGGCCTCTCCTCTATCTTTTTAGTATCTTTAGAAAAAAATGCTTCCTCATTTTTTAAACTCCGTCCAGTCGTGAATCATCATCATCGTGCAAATGGCTCCGCAGTCTCGTCTCCCAAATTAAAACAAAAGGCATGACCACTTCAAACCCCGATGCCGATGCTTGGAGGAGAAAACGGAGAGATCCTGCGGATTTCTCAATAAACGTGCGGGAAGTTGCCTCTGTTTAACGACGGATTTCATTCAAGCTCTGCGGTGCATGAACATTTATTCTCGCTGTCTCTTTTTTCTCAATGCAGACACACACGGCACCCGTAATACTCAATGCAGCACTGTATATTAACCAGAAGAAAGTGGCCTGGGTGGAATAAAAACACGCCCCGCGACCACGCCGTGCATGTGCTGGCACATGCTGTCAAAAAGAAAACACGAAACGGTAAATAAATTACGCTGATTACATACGGCAGTCTCAGTTCGTCCTGAACATTGCAAGCTGTTTCCGAACATGCACCACCTGCGAAAGAGATGGGGTTGTACGGAAAGCGTTCGCAAAACGTCCTCGTCTTTCTCCGCCAATAGGCGCGCGGTTAGACATGTAAGGCCGACTCCCATTGGACTACACCACCGAACGCTTTTGAGACGGCGTATCTCATTGGCTGTGCTTTCAAGGCTGATTTATGCACTCGTTCGCTGACTGTACGGACCTCAACAAGGGTATTCCACTACAACGGGGTTTGCCCTGCAGCCGGTCTACATCATTGCCAGTGATTACCTTTTCTCTGTATGAGTCATCCAGTTATTCGTGAGCAACGAGCAACTGTTAACTTCTCAATAATAAAACCCATGAGTAAACCTATTTTGTTTTTGTTTTTTTGGAAACATTTAACATTTCATTAGGTTTTCTATCTCATTGTTAAAGAGATACTTTAGCCAAAAAAACACAATAACTTGCTTTTAATTTACTCTGGCCATCCAAGATGTAGGTGACTTTTTTCAAGATCATTGGTGATTCATAAGATAAAGACCTCAAAGTTTCACCAGGAGCCACTGGTATTCATTCGTTTTGACTCAGCTGAATACTCTTGACTCACTTGTACAGTTGAAGTCAGAATTATTATCCCCCCTGAATTATTAGCCCTCCTGTTTATTTATTTTTTCCCCAATTTCTGTTTGATGGAGAATTTTTTCAACACATTTCTAAACATAATAGTTTTAATAACTCATCTCTAATAACTGATTTATTTTATATTTGCAATGATGACAGTAAATAATATTTTACTGGATATTTATCAAGCACTTCTGTACAGCTTAAAGTGTCATTTAAAGGCTTAACTAGGTTAATTAGGTTAAATAGGCAGGTTAGGGTAATTAGGCAAGTTATTGTATAATGATGTTTTTTTTCTGTAGACTATCAAAAGAAAATAGCTTTAAGATGTTAATAATCTTGTACTAAAATGGTGTTTAAAAAATTAATTCCTGCTTTAATTCTAGCCGAAATAAAACAAATAAGACTTTCTCCAGAAGAAAAAATATTATCAGACATACTGTAAAAATGGTCTTGCTCTGTTAAACATAATTTAGGAAATATTTTAAAAAGAAAAATTCAAAGGGGGGCTAATAATTCTGACTTCAACTGTATTTTATGAATCAGCAAAGATGATTTGAGCTAAAATCATCTCCTTTTATGTTGTACTGGCATCTTGAATAGGTAAATCCACTGCAAATGTACATTTTTGGCTGAACACTTCCGAATAATGATGTCAGGAAGAACCAAACAGGGATTTTCACAGTGATGCTGTGAATATTTGACATTTTAGTGAAAGGTTTTTCAAAGAACGGTTTTGTTTTCATAGTGTAAAGAATGTTTTATTAATCTAAAATGAATTTTTTTCAATGGGCTATATGCACACAGACGTTTAATTTCAGCCAGCCAGCCTCAGCATTTCCGGTGAACTGTCATTCCATTATAAAATTGCCACGTTTAAGGTCTGATTTCTTTAAAAATCAGTGATCTTCACTGCCCTTTTCCCTCACCATGTCTTTAAGATATGAGTTTATTTTACCCCCGTTTTTTTCAATGGAGTTTCTGCACTTGCCTGCTCATCCTGATGGTGCTAGCGGTTACACACGGTCATTCATCTCGTTTTATGCTTGAACAACTAAATGAAAGCTTTATTTAACTGTATGTATTGTTATTACATTACAACATTGATGCTTTAAAAGGAACCCTGTGAAATTGAAAATAGTCACATTAAACTTTTACCGGAAGTTTATCATTGGCTGAAAAACACTAGCTGTGAATATACCCCATTGTAAATGTTTTACACATGTTTTATGTAAACATTTGTGTAATGGAAACATTGTGTGGTTATTGGAGCTTCTTTGTAAAACCATCAACAACAAAATACAGCTAAAACCTAAATGCAAAGGTTCGTGATCCTCAGTTTGACAACACTACAAATAAACTCATCCTTTAGCTCCAGCTTCACCTTTAATGTGTTTGTTTGCATAAGCTTAACCACAGAGAACTTTACAAGTTTAAACAATAAGAGTGTTGTCAGGCATTAACAGATAATTGCATGACAACACTTAGTCAATAGCAGTTTCTAAGTATCATATTGTGTGCTGAAGTACAATTTGCATAGAAACGCATGATAATATGCACTTAAAGTAATCATCATTAACTTTTGAACACTCTGTTCCAGTTTCAACGAAAATATTAATCTGCATACATAAAATGTGTACACAAGTTTACCAACTTCAAATCAGCCTTGTGAAAATGATGTTAATAATACTTGATATATCATCTTCTACAGTTATCCTTTCATTGGTGTCTATTTAAAATAATCAGTGGAAGTTCAGCCCACTCTTTGGGTCACTTTAATTCTTCAATTTAGGTCATAAAGCTTTGCAACATTAGCAAATGTTTTAACTGGAGTTGTCGGAGACAATAGTGAACTGTGCCATGGCAACAGAGGCCATGTGCCAGTAGTGAGTATAATTGCCCTCTGTACCCCCCTCCCCACCGCACACAATACAATTCTGCAGATCCAAACCCCACAACGTGCAGTCCTAATCCGTTTCTAGGGATCTTGAATAAATGCTGCCAAATCATAGATTATAAGAGTTCTTCAGGCCAGTGAACTTCGTGGAAAATATTACAAAGCATTAAGATATTTTTTAATCAAAAGTGTATTGTTGTATGCTCACAATGTGAAAACAAGTTATTACACTCTGTGTCCACTTTATTAGGTACACCCTGCTTGTACTGGGTTGGAACCCTATTCACTGATTCAGCAAGATGCAGGATGAACCTGTAGTTTCTGAGATTTGTATTTCAGTATGTTGTGTCTAACTGAAATGGAATATTAAGTAGGGGCAGGGCTTTCTTTTTGTGCATCATTCCCTAATAGCAAACTAATGGTAGAGTAATCAAGAATATTGTGGCTGAAGCCCTCATTAACAAAGTACCACCATGCACTCTAAAAGAGGAAGCAAATGGTCAGACTTTGATTACCAAAACACAGTAAAAAAAAAAATTAATTATTCGAGTAATCTTGTTGCATTGACTTAGTTAAGTTGTATTGACCTAATTCTCGTCTTTTCAACTTAAAATGTTAGTTGACAGAGTTAAATAGTTAACCTAACTACTTATTTTAAGTAAATCGAACTTGCAAAGTTGAGTTTTAATAGGTTAACCTACATTTTCAAGTAAGCAGAACTTGCAAAGTGCAGTTGAAATATTAACTTTCATTTTCAAGTTCGCTGAACTTAATCTCGAAGATTGTCTCAATCAAAAATAGAACAGACAATGAAATACATTACACATTTTATTAAAGGATTTCACTTACAATTTAACAACTACACATCATTTACTTACTAAATAACTGTATTTACACAAATTCATTTTCCTTACAAAATAATTGCTTTTACAAAGAAATTTAAGTGAAATTAAACTCAAGAGGAGAAAAAAACAAATATCTAACTTTTTAAATATCTAATGTTCATCATGTCTTACAGTGTACACAATTAAGATTAGAGTAATCACAAAATTGTTAAAAATCTGAAATTTACTGACTTTTTTTTTTTAAGTGTTTGTCTACTGTTTGCATATGAAGGGATATATTGCTAAATATCCACCTGTAGTAAATCATCCCGGCATCTGGGAATTAGCTACAAGTTAGAAAGAGAAAACTACATTTAGGTGAATTATTGTAATTCTTCTTCTTAAAAATTGTCTTTTCTATGCACATAAAGGAAGACATTTGGTGGTTAAATCTCACCTGTTGTAAGTCAATATGACCTCTGGGAATGTGCTACAACCTATAGATAAAAAAAATGGTGAATTACTGTACATATTTGGTCTTAAATATTTGTGTACTGTACATTTATACAAAATAGAACAGACAATGGAATACATTACACAAGGATTTACTCACAATTTAACAATTACACACAATTTACTTACAAAATAACTGTATTTACAAAGAAATTGTAAAGTAAAATTAAACTCAACAGGAGAATAAATAAATAACTTTAAAACTGTAAAATACACAACTAATACAGACTCTTGGATAAAAATGACGCCAGAACTTATCAGGTCATAAAACCTGAACTTTAATTCAATTCACATGTAAGTGTACTCTTGCACTGCCGGCTGCTCCAATGTTCATCAACAGTCTCTGAATCACAGCAAAAGTATACCTGATGTCTTTTGATTTACGTTGGGATAGCTGGAGTAGTTGCTGATAGTTCGGGTAGTTTATGTATGCTGTATGAAAAATGACAAAAAACTAATTCTTTTACACATACCACACTAAATCTGAAAGACGTAAAACACAACATGAGCACACCAAATCTTATTTATACCAACAAATTATTATTTGTGTGATGTTAGTGCTTCGGCTTTTAGTGTTCTATGTAAATTTGTTGATTGGCTGTAGTGAAATGGCAGAACTTGTCGCTTAAAGTAATTTTATCAAGAAAAAATAATAATAATAAGCCAACCAACCCCCATTTAAGAATTAGTGTTCACAATCAAGATCAGAGTATTCACCAAATCTTTCAAATATAAATTTACTGCATTTATCAAAAAAAAACTTTGCCTACTGTTTGCATATGAAGGGAAATATTGGTAAAATTTATCCTGTAATAAGTCAGCCCAGCATTACATGTAGGTGAGTTATTGTAATTATTCTTCTTAAAAATGTGTCTATTCTATGCTTATGAAGAAAGACATATGGTTTGATTTCACCGGTTGTGAGTCAATCTGGCCTTTGGGAATGTGCTCCAATCTTTAGAAAAAAAACATTTAGGTGATTATTGTAAATTTTAGGTCTTAAATATTTGTGTACTGTACATTCATGAATAGTTATTCATCTATTATATGCATATGAAGAGAGATATTTGGTAAAAATCTCTCCTTTGTCAAGAATGTTGAATTATGGGAATGTGCCATAACATTTAGAAAGAGAAAAGTGCATTAAAATGAATTACTGTAAAATAAAAATTACTGTATATAAAAAGAACTCTAACCTGTAGTAAGTCAGAAGAATAGATAAGTTAAATATTCATTCATTTTCTTGTCAGCCTAGTCGCCTCAGCGGAATGAATTTATTCAGCAAGTTTTTAAGCAGCGGATGCCCTTCCAGCCGCAACCCATCTTTTGGGAAACATCCACACACACACACACACACACTCATACACTACTGACAATTTAGCCTGCCCAATTCACCTGTACCGCATGTCTTTGGACTGTGGAGGAAACCGGAGCACCCGGAGGAAAATCACACGAACGCATGGAGAACATGCAAACCACACAGAAATGCCAACTGAGCCGAGGATCGAACCAGTGACCCAGCAACCTTCTTGCTGTGAGGTGACAGGACTACCTACTGCGCGACTGCTTCGCCCCAAAAAGTAAAAAAAATAAAAATAAAAATATATGTATTTATGTATGTATGTAAATATATATATATATATATATATATATATATATATATATATATATATATATATATATATATATATATATATATATATATATATATATATATTAGGGATGTCAAATGATTAAAAAATTTACGCAATTAATCACACTTTTTGTAATTAATCATGATTAATCACGAAACGCCGTATTTATTACAGAAATAAAAACACAGGCATGTAAGTGCAATTTAATGAAACAATTTAATGCAATAACAAACATAAATGATTTCCATGGTGGATTCTAAGTGGACTACAAACACACACATACACACACACACACACACACACACACAGACAATGCGTGCAGTGCGGTGCACACGGTGAGTGAGGACTATATATGATAACATATTAACAATTCATGGACGAAAAGTTTATATATGTATTTTTACAAGTTATAACACAGATTTTAAGGAGCATTACTTAGCAAATTTGATGTACTGTCATTTTTGCATGACTCCCATTGATGAATTCTCCCGAGTAGCATAATGGGATAGCATCCAATGGACTTCAAAATCTCACCGGAAGTAGTAGGTCATCCGAGTACTTCTCATCTACTGTTTTTTGAATACTATTAATGCGTGCATAATACTCCGCTCATATACTGTTTTTCTATATACTATATAGTATATTGTAGGGAAGTATGCAATTTAAGACGCCCCTGTGTGCCTGACTTCTGCTGTTTAACTGACAGTCGGCAAACCAACTTAATGGTTCATATTCCGCCCCCTGCTTGAATGTAGTATGGTTCAATTTAAAAAACACTGGTTCAGCAAATGTTTTTAAGTTGAGCGACAAACACTACTTAAAGAGTAGTTCAGTCTGACCATTTGCTTCTGTGTTTGGAGTTGCGCTTCTTTTGTTGTCATCAGTTTGGTGGCTTCAGCCATAATACTTTTGACCACACACCTCTTACCATTATTTTGCTACAAGAAAATTATGTGCAAAAAGAAAGACCTGCTCCTAATCAATATTCTATTGCAATTTGAAGTACATAAACATACTTCAATAAAGCTCTCAACAACCTCCAATTTATGCAACCGTGTATTCACAATACACAGCTGGTACTAAGAGGTTCAAAGTGAGTCAAGAAAATAATCCCAACACTATTACACCACTGACAGAATAGAACCATCCTTTCATGTTCTTTTGGCAAATTCTGACCCACCTATTCAATGGTGCAGCAGATACAGAAGGTCATCAGGCAAGCAAACCTGTTTTCAATCTTCACAGCTGAGCATATCTGAATTGTAGTTTTGTTCACTGACAGGAGTAACACTGGTGTGCTTATCTGGTGCTGGAGCTCCTAAGCTTCAAGTTTAGATGTATTGTGTGGTTAAAGATGATCTTTTGTTGACCTCAGTTGTAACAATTTTAGTTTGAGTTACTGTTGTCTTTCTATCAGACCACACCAGTTTGGCACTCAGGAATAACAAGACATTTTCCAATAGTATCTGGCTGCATGGGAGAACAGCGGCTCAGTAATTAGCACTGTAGCCTCACAGCAAGACGGTTGCTGGTTCGAATACCTTGTCCTAGCTGGGTCAGTTGGCATTTCTGTGTGGAGTTTGCATGTTCTCCCTGTGTTGGCATGGGTTCCCTCTGGGTACTCAGATTTCCCTCACAGTCTAAAGAAATGCAATGTAAGTGAATTGGGTAAGCAAAATTGGCTGTAGTGTATGAGTGTGTGTGAATGCAAGAGTGTACGGGTGTTTCTCAGTACTGTGTTGTGGCTGGAAGGGCATCCACTGCGTAAAGCATATGCTGGTATAGTTGGCGGTTCATTCCACTGTGTCGAACCCCGATAAACAATGGAAATCTGGCTGCAGACCTGCACATGTAAGCGGAAACAAACAGTCTCAGACACATGCACTCAAAGCTAGTGATGTGAAGGCTGATTTATACTTGATGGTTCTGCTTGTTCGATTGAGTACGAGCGGCGACGTGTTGGTTGTGGAGGTTCGCTTTGGGTGTGTGCGATATGATTTCTTACAAAAAATTTTGAGACTCAAACGAACAGTTCATGTAGTGCCACATTTGATTTCAGTTGAATATGAATCAATTTGAAGAAATGTAGTTTGAAAGCCTGTACAGACATCTTTATGACCCGTCCATGAATGATCATAGGCGTAACCAGATGGCCAGTTAGTCTTGGCTAGAAATTGCAACAGCAGTGGAAAAGGAGGAAAAGTTTTGTTTAAATCTTAGGAAAAACGTGAGGGATAAGTTTGTTAAAACCAAAAAGAGAGGCCATGGCAAAAATGGAGACCGGTGTAGTTTAAATAAACAATTACAGAATGTTTTCTACCATTCATAAGTTTTACACTGATGTAAAAATAACACTTTAGAATTTAAAACAATTTAATAGTTACAAAACTAAAATGAAATAAATTATTTCTTAGATATCTGGAAAATAATATTTGAACCTACCGATTTCCAATATACTGATGCCATGTTTTCCAAGGCTTTACTGGTGATAATGGTTAGGAATGTTGGACAATTATTGCCTTTTTAGCATATAAATAGAAAACACAAACTAGCCAGACAGTAATGTATGAATTGTGAAGTGGGCCAAATAAAAAATCATTAGTATTTTTAAGTAAGTGTACCTGAATGATAGTAATGATATTATGTAGTTCCGGAAACTTCCTACTTTAGGGCCGGCGCATCCATAGAGGCGAACTAGGGTGGCAGAATAGAGAGGGTGGCGTCCACGACACCTTCCTCACCAACCGCGTCCTCAGTTCTATCCCCCCTCCCCTCTTTACTTTGATAACCGGTCACTTTTGTTTTCACTTTCGGGTTGAGGGCGTTATGATCGTCCTTTGCCTAGAGTGGCAGTTCAGCTTGCTCCGTTCCTAGTAGCAGTCTCAGCTTGCATGTGCACCCGGTCTGCAGTCAAACTCATCTCACATTTTCCCCCACAGAAATGCCACTCACAGTATATTTTCTCTTTTTCAGCAATCTCTTCTGTAAACTCTAGAGAATACTTATACCAGCCCACCTGGAAACAACAACAAAATCCACTTAAATCACCTTTCTTCTCCATTCATGATGCTCAGAATAAATTTCAAAAGACTGTCTTAACCACATTCGCACCTAAAAATCTAAATATATGTGCATATACCCCATTTGGGCTCCGAAGATGAACAAATTTCTCAGGTACAGGAGTTTGGAACAACAGAAGAATGAGTAATTAATAACAAAAGTAATTTTTTGGGGGTGAACTAACCCTTCATATTACTGCAACGTGATTTGATGATCAGATACTTATGTTAACAAGTAGTTAAACCAGTATTTTATTTTTTAAAAAAGTGGGCAAAGTTGTTTAAAAATCCAAGTTAGTTGCTTTTTTTTACTTATTTGTAAAATTTACTATTAATTTAAGAATGGCTTCAACCATATTTTAAGAGTATTAAAAGTGCATAAAACAGCTCCATCCTTCGCCCTTCTAAACTACATGTAGATGCTAAGAATTAAGCACTGGAACTAAACACAGAAAGCAAACACAACACGCATAACAAGATAAGACGTCTGGCAGCATGCCTGCATCGGCCTGTGTAGTTATTAACGGATCTGTTCATTCATTTACTTTTACAATAGCATTTAATCAGTGTCAAGGACTGCTTCCCGTCCACTACCGGTGGCCCTGCGTGCTGCTCATTTGGGAGTCTCACATTTCCTGACTGAGGGGCAATCATTTCATTAATGGGTTGTTTCTGAGGCTTAGTTTGCCATAAATGCCGTTCCCCAGGCAGACGTGCTTCGCAGGAATGGCCTCCCGAGGAGACAGTGATGAGGGGTGGTGAGCTGCACACCTGCTAATTCCCCTCGAGACTCCATGTATCCACTTGCAATATGACCTGTGCTATGCAGAAGTCAACAGGAGACCATAAACAAGGGGCGCGTTGACAATTGATACTGCCGCTTGACGTCAGTCAGCCCACTGGTGACTTAAACTTTGTTTTGACTGCTGCCTGCAGTTTTAGAGGGCGACTAGGTTTGACTTTTTTGACCATGAAAATTCGATGTATGTTTTAAATGAATTTAGGAATTGTAAATATGTGTTTATTTGTATTAGTAGTGTGAAAAAGAGTGTTACAGACTGAAAAATATAATAAAAAAACAATTATATATACACACAACTTTTTCTGTTTGCTGCTGGTAGAATAAAATCTGTGCTCAGTTGCCATCTCGTGGCGATGGAAGTTTAGTGGTAGTTTTTTTTTTCTTTTTCAAATTGAAAATAACCCCTCGAGAAGCCACAAGAGAGTGCTAAAGGGTCAGCAAAAATGTGTAGTAAATGGAGTAAAACATTAAGAAATTAAATAAATTTGATTAAAATAAATAAATAAATAAATATATTGAATAAAAAAAACTATTCATGATTTAATAACAGTTTTGAATTCATCTAGCACAGTGTTTCTCAACAAGACACACCAACAGTACACATTTCGGATGGCTCACCTTATTTGACACATTAACTTCAGGTTTTGGAGTTTCTTCTTATGTTATGGGTTGATTAAGTTGGGTTTGATTAGGGAGAGGTTGAAAATGCATGCTGTTGGTGTGCAGGAACAGGGTTGGGAAACACTGATCTAGCAGGTGTAAACTATAGAAAAGAAAGAAATAGCCTAAAATAAAAACTACTTATAGCTACCCTTTCAAATGTTTACAATATAATTTTTACATATCTAAATGGGTCTTTATAATTAAAAAAAGTGTTAAAATATTATGAGAAAATAATAATTAAAACATATTTATATAAATACATTTATTAAGCATATAAGCTAATAATAAATAATATAGCATAATTAGGTGGCGAGTATACAAAATGCTGTAATATCCATAATGTAAAAGTTTTACTGAACAAATTTGGTCTTTATGCATGACAACTTTAAGAGAAAAGGAAGCCTAAATAATAAGAATATGATGATGATAATAATGACAATTAATAAATAAATGATAACAGCACTGTAACAAGTAGAAAATCTAATATAATATAAACTCAATTTTAAATTTGTAAATGAAAAAAAATTGAAAATACTTTTAAACATTTTGTACTAATTAAATTGGGTTTTATTAATAGAAATATGTAGCTGGCTTTGTATAGTATTTTAAAATAGTGAGCCCTTGCTTGAGGATGATCATATAGTGTTGCAATAATTTTTAGAATATCAGTGAAATCAAATTGACTGAAATAACATACTTTTAAAATATCCTAGCTCTATTTGTGATGCCAAAAAATGTGTGGATTAAAACATGTTATCAATTTATAAATTAACATTATATTGTTTAAAAAAAAATTGTCCAATCAATTTTGCAATACTCAAAATAAATGGTCATATACCAAATTAGAAAGACATAAAGCTAGTTGTGAACTATTATTATTATTATTCTGTCAAACTAAAACAATAGTTTTTATGAGACAATACTAATAAAATTGTAATATTGTAATAATTAGTTCGTTTATTATTATACATTTGCGTTTCCCACTACTGGTTTGCAGCTGGAAAGGTATCCGCTGTGCAAACATATGCCACAGTAGTTGGCGGTTTATTCCGCTGTGGCAACACCTGATAAATCAGGAATTAAGCCGAAGGAAAATGAATGAATGAGCATACATTAGTAATTCGCTACATCCATCACAAAACGCCAATAAAAACGTCAATGCCACAAACACACCACAAGATGGCGGCCTTGCATCGGTAAGGAAAATACCAAAACAAAACCATTCTTGCACGTACACAATGCAAGATTACAAGTAGTCTGATAGCACGAAAACCAAACATTTAATCTTCCAGTTGTCATGCAGACTCAAAAGTCAGTAAAATAACATCCTCACAAAAAACCCACACAAATATTCCATCAAAGTGTTGCTCAAATACCGGGAACTGAAACCTAATGAACCTTTTTGGTAACCATGTTAAACTGGTCTGAAGTTACCTGAGCTCATGACTAGTTCCATATATAATTCATCTCCTCAGTAATCTACTCACCTTCAGAGAAGCAACCCGACTCCATTAGCCTGTCTACCTGCCCTGAAGAAGCACTCGAGTTTGGAAACTGTCAACAGGTAAGTACATTAATGATTTTCGGATGGATTTACAGCAGCATTTCTCTCATATATTGCTTATGAATTACTTTTTAACAAGTAAAGCTCAACAGAAGTATAAAGGCAGTGTAATATTTTAGAAGTGTTTAATATTCAATGAAGGCTCATTATGGATGGTGGAAATATTCAACATTGGGGGTTGGAGGTTATTAAACCCATATGGGTAAGAAAAAAAGAAGAAGAAAGAAATATGGCTTAATATGCTAAATATATTTTGTAACTGTGAGGCTGTTTTGGAAATCGAAAATATATTTCATCTCAACCTTTATATACCAATGTATATTTTAAACATTAATTTTAGGGCCAAGTAAATACATTTCCAACCATTTTCACAGTAAAATGTGGATGATATCTATAGTATGCCTTATTTAAAAATAATACTAATAAAATGGAAGAATTCAATTCTAAAAAGGATGTTCCTTGCTTTTAAATGCTTTAGACATCAAACAAACATTTTCTTTTAAAAAATAAATGCTTTTAAATACTTATTTTTAAACTAAACAAAAAATAAATTTTTGAAAATAAATTTATATAAATACATTTTTCAAATATGTGTATTTTTTGGCCATTTTTGGTGTATTTTGAAAGTATATTTCTACAAATATATCTGAAAACCTCTTGTGCGTTATTGTTATCTTTCTCAATAACCTTAATGTAATTTCTTACAAATAGATGCTTGTAAATGAATGTAAACACAAACTCTTGGTTGATGGAAAGAGTGACGTTGCGAGTCTCAAACAAAACGTTTGTATCTTGTTCAGCACACAGGACAGCCTGACCTGACCCACTGTCTTATCCAGTTTACTGACGGTTTGCTTGTTCTTTTGATGTGAAGGTAATGGTTTAGGATCATGGCTGAACAAAGGCAACGGGCCCTGTCCACATCAGGGGAGGCTCTTTACCAAGTTCTGGGCCTTGACAAGAACTGCACCCATGATGACATCAAGAGATCCTACAGGTACGACGTGATTCACACTCTTATTCGTCCGGAGATGCATTTACTTTGGCTTCTGGTTGCTCTTTTGAGGGAGCAAAAGATGAAGAAATTGCGAAACTGCGCCTACTTCCCCGATAATCTCAGCCTTCAGTTGCAGTGGAGCTGCATGAATATAATATGACTTCCACAAACCTAAAATATTCATTATGCTGAACAGATGGCATTGGGTATTTTACTGGGATATCAGGAATGATGAAGGAGTCTTACATGAGATGTTGGGGGTGCAGGATGCGTGTAAGTGCATGAGTGATTCTGGAGTGCAGATTTCAGAGCACCATGGAAACACACCAACCTTACCTTCAGTGGTAATATCCCGATGCTGAGATCAAACTTGTAGGTTTCGCTTGTCATTTGGGTTAAAACCTGCATAAAATGTTATACTGCTGCAGGGCAACCCGTGGGGCATCCTGAGGGGGAGAAATCTATATGAACAAAAAACATAAAATTTTGTAAATAAAAAACATCAGGGTCATTTTTATATATCGTATTACTAAAACCATTGAAATTAAAGCCTTTTTTTAGAAATAAATATATATCTATTTTTTTAAATATTTAACATACTTGTAGTACTTATTGTGTTAATCCATTTTTTATAATATTTCTTATTTTATTTAGTTTTACTTAATCCAGTCATAACTAAAATAACAATTATTAATAGAAATATAAACACTAACTTTTTTGAATTCATAATAAACAATTTTAGTACCTTACTTTTAAGTTATTTTTACAGAAAAAGTAGTTTTTTTTAGATTAAAACTATGGACAGATTTGTAAATGAAAGCAAGCAAAATGGATGGATGGATAGATAGAACAGACAGACAGACAGACGATAGATAGATAGATAGATAGATAGATAGACAGACAGACAGACAGACAGACAGACAGACAGACAGACAGACAGACAGACAGACAGACAGACAGACAGACAGACAGACAGACAGACAGACAGACAGACAGACAGATAGATAGATAGATAGATAGATAGATAGATAGATAGATAGATAGATAGATAGATAGATAGATAGATAGAGGCAGCACGGTGGCGCAGAGGGTAGCACGATCGCTTCATTGCATGAAGGTCACTGGTTCGAGCCCTGGCTGGGTCAGTTGGCATTTCTGTGGGGAGTTTGCATGTTCTGGGTGTTTCCTGGTGTAAGGTTGCAGACAGACAGACAGACAGACAGACAGACAGACAGACAGACAGACAGACAGACAGACAGACAGACAGACAGACAGACAGATAGACAGATAGATAGATAGATAGATAGATAGATAGATAGATAGATAGATAGATCAACCCAATTACTCCACTTGACTCAATTTAATTTGAGTAAACGAAAAAAGGTCTTGAAGTTTGATGCTTTAAAATTTTAAGGCAACTTTTTTTTAGAGTGTAGATAAATAGAGATAGATATTTTTTTCTAAAGCTAATACAACAAAAACAAACCTTAGAAAATTGGAATATTTTAAGGTAAATATAAAAATATTATAAAATGCAATTTTGTTTTATTTTAATACAACTTTGTTCAAGTTTAAGTTAGTTTTTAATAAAATGTTTTTCTTTTTAAAATATTTCTTAAATGATGTTTAACAAAGCTAGGTAATTTTCACAGTATGTCTGATTTGATGATATTTTTTTCTGGAGAAAGTCTTAACTGCTTTATTTCGGCAAGAATAAAAGCAGTTTTTAATTTTTTAAAAAACATTTTAAGGTCAAAATTATTAGCCACTTTAAGCGATATTGTTTTTTTACTATAGTCAACAGAACAAAACATTGTTATACAATAACTTGACTAATTACCCTATCCTGCTTAATTAGCCTTTAAATGTCACTTCAAGCTGTATAAAAGTGTCTTGAAAAATATCTAGTAAAATATTATTCACTGTCATCATGGCAAAGATAAAACAAATCAGTTATTAGAAATGAGTTATTAAAAATATTATGTTTAGAAATGTGTTGAAAAAACTCTTGTGTTGAAAAAAATTGGGGGTAAAAATAAACAGGGAGGCTAATAATTCATGGGGCCTAATATATATATATATATGTATATACACACACACACACACGCACACTATTGTATAAACAGTACAATATAGAATATAATATTAGAATATTTTAAATATAAAAATATTTTAAATGAATATATGTAAAAAAATGTTTTATTGCAGTTCATGTGGAACCTGCATGCCATACATATATGAATAAATCATATTGTAAATGTAGAAAACATTATAAATATTTAATACATTAAAAATAGGTGTAGAAAAATGTGTATTCTTCGATGCATCTTTCCCATAGCTGCAATTGATTCGCAATTCATGCAAAACCTTAGCTCCTTCAGTAGTATCTTTTATGCTAAAATATGAAGGCAACACGTCAGAGGGCTTCATTAGACAAGTTCATTTCAAACACCAAACTGATGCTCCGCCAATTATACAACCTAATTACTCTAATTTACACGTTGTTCAAGGAAGCATTTAAATGGTTAGCATTTTAACAGCACTTGTTTGCTGTTAATGAATATATAATCATCACAACTCTTGCAGGCGCCATTGGCTTAATCAAAAATTAACAAGCGAGTGTGCTCGGAGCATTATAAATTATGAATTACATTTTTGTTTTTGGTTCAGCAACAAGAACAAAAAATGTAAAACACTGCCAATCTTAAGGTGAGACACTTTTTCTTCACTTAAGTTTTTTGGCTTTGCATAAATAGACATTTTTAATTCAGTGTATATAGTATTTCTTTGTTACAATTTATTAATGTGTACCTTCATATTACAAATAAAAGACTTATTTTAAAGGCTTAGTTTTTTCTGCATTGTAAAGTTTTACATAAATTGAATATGTTGATATATTATTTCCCTGATTATATATACATTTTGTAATAAAAACTCCCAAAATAAATTTGATTTACCGCTGTCGAAGCCTGACTTCATCCACTGGTCAGATATTTTTGCAAGAAATTTATGCAAATTGGCTCATTTTTAACTAAAGATACCTCAGTTACATATTTAAACATAATATTTAAAAAACCTTGTACTGCAAAAACATATTTGCAATTATTAATGTACCTAATCGACAAGAAAAGATTAACTATTAGTTACATTTTCATCGTTCACCTGCAGCGTCTTACCTAAAAAGTAAAAAAAGATTTATACTCCTCCCCATGTCTTTTAACAAAGAGCATCAAAAGTCTGTTTAACATGACCTCTTTAGCACAAAGCAATAGCTTGAACTTTTTTTGCTGAATCTTTTCTGAAACGATATGCCATTTAATATCAATCATCTTTCAGCATTTCTCTAAGTTCTTCTTTAGATTTAGCATGTTCTAACTTTCTCTCCAAGTAAAACTGCTTATAATATTACCTTTACATACTATATATAATGTCATAGTGTATATGATATTCAGGTCTAGACTCTGTGGAGGCCATTTCATGACTGTCTTTGTTTCATCAGCTGTTTTTAAACTGCATTGTAAGGAAATATGTTGATACATTATTTCACTGATTATATATACATTTTTAATTACAGAGTAATAAAAAGTCCCAAAATATCTCTCATTAAAAAGTGTCAACATACAATTTCGAACCTGACTTTTATCCACTGGTCAGATATTTGTGCTAGAAATTTTTGCAACTTGGCTCATTGTTAACTAAAGATGCTTCATTTACATATTTATTTCAAGCATAACATTTAAAGAAAATCGTGCAATACAAAAACATATTTGCAAATAATTATGTGCTTTAAGTGTCTTCTCTATAAAGTAAAAATAGATTTATACTTCTCCCCTTGTCTTTTAAAAAAATAGCATCAAAAGTCTGTTTAACATGCCCTCTTTAACACTTTAACTTTTTGTTGAGTCGTTTCTGAAATGAGGCACCATTTGCTAACAGTCATCTTTTAGCATTTCTAAGAGTTCTTCCTCAGATTTAGCATGTTCTAACTTTATTTTTCTCTCCAGGCGAAACTGCTTATAATATTACCTATACATCTTATATAAAATGTCATAGTGTATATAATATTCAGGTCTGAACTCTGTGGAGGCCATTTCATGACTGTCATTGTTTCATCAGCTGTTTTTGAACGGCATTGTAAAGGTTTTCATAAAGGGGATAAATTGATATATTATTTACCTGATTATGTAGAATTTAGAAATTTCTGAAACGATGTGCTATTTAATATCAATCATCTTTTAGCATTTCTCTAAGTTCTTTTTATAATTTAGCATGTTCTAACTTTCCATTTGACACTGCTTATAATATTGCTCATACATACTATATATAATGTCATAGTGTATATAATATTCAGGTCTAGACTCTGCCAGATCTTTCATGACTATCTTTGTTTCATCAGCTGTTTTTAAACTGCATTGTAAAGGAATATTTTGATATATTAATTCACTGATTATATATACATTTTGAATTACAGAGTAATAAAAAATCCCAAAATATCTCTTTGATTTAATGTGTCGAAAATTTTGATATTAAAAAATGTCAAAATACAATTTTGAGCCTCACTTTATCCACTGGTCAGATATTTGTGCTGGAATTGTATGCAAATTGGCTAATTTTTAACTAAAAATACCTCATTTGCATATTAAAAACATGTTTTTTTTAAATCTTGCAAAACAAAAACATATTTGCAAGTATTAATGCACTTAATTGACAAGGAAAGAATAACTATTAGTTTAACTTTCTCCCTATTTATCTGCAGCATCTTACCTATAAAGCAAAAATAGATTTATACTCCTCCCAATGTCTTTTGACAAAATACTATAAATATTTATGGTTTGATATCCGATCATCCACAACCATTCTGAGGTTAGGGATATTGCATTTCACAGCTTTATAAAATGTCAAACTCTTCCTTATTGCTTTGCGCAGAGAGTTTGGACAAGCTGGCATTCATTGAGAGCGCAGACCTGAACTGAGAGTCAGAGACAGAGACGTTTGCAATGCACTGCTGCTTCTAATGGGAAAAATGTCAGATTCGGTGACGTTCCTCTCGTGTGCCGAGGAGCTTTCGGAGGCACTAATGGGGTCTGCGGTCTTGCCGACACACAGACAGGTCAAGCAGCGAGCGCAGAAGACAGCGAGCCGCTAAAAGTCACACCCTGCTGAGATCATCAAACAGACAGACAGCGTTTTAGAGCGCCACATGTTAATGAGTCGCCTCTCACTGTGCCCGTCCAAAAAATATGTATACTTTTTCTGGCTAAAATATATTTAAAATATATGCTAAAAGTGAGGTATTTTTGGAATCTAAAGGAATTTAGTTTCGACCTTCAAAATAAAGTTTAAATTTAAGACAATAAAATTTCCAAAATTGATGGGAGATATCAAGTATACATTGTATACACACACATGCGTACATGCATACACACATACAGTCGTATGCAAAAGTTTGGCCACTCCTGATAATTTTCAGAATTGCAAGCCATAGCCTTTCAAATGAGCAATTTTATTTGGATATATATTTATAACCCAGTGTAAAAGCAACATTTCTGTTCAGACATAATATTTATTTAATCAACAGATGCAATGCAATACAAAAACAGACAGGTGCAAAAATTTGGGCACCCCAACAGAATAATTACATTAATCTTTATACAGCTACCGTTCGCTGAAATAACAGCATGTAGATGCTTATTATAGTCAAGGATAAGTGCCTGAATTCTTGCTGAACATTCTTCCTTGCACAATTTCTCCAGTTCAGTCAGATTTGATTGGTGCCAAGCATGAATGGCTCTTTTCAAATCAACCCATAGATTTTCAATGATGTTCAAGTCTGGGGACTGGGATGGCCATTCTAGTACATTGTATTGTGTCTGAGCATGAATTCCATGGTAGATCTGGAACTGTGCTTTGGGTCACTGTTCTGCTAAAACATCCAATCCTGCTGTAACTTCAGCCTCTTAAGTCCTGAACATTGTTCTTCAGAATCTGCTGATACTGTGTGGAATCCATGCACCCTTTAACTCTGACAAGGTTTCTAGAAGAGCAGTGAACCTACACTGGTCTCACGGTTAGGTTCGGTTACGATTATTATGCCATCGATTCGGTTCAATTCAATATCTTGTTGCATCACGGCGCATTGACGATGCTTTCCATACACAGTTTTATATTTTCTTCACAGAAACTAAACGGCTGCGATTGGCTCTTGTGTGCTGCGCTCTTCACACATGAGTGGTACTGATAAGCGGCAAGTGAAATCGGTGATCGCAGCTGATCCATGATAGACACTGTGGAGAAAACTCTGCAGCCACGCGCTCATGTCTGTATTCAGAAATATTGCTGTAAAACAGCCGAGAGGAGAAGAAAATTCACACCAGTAGGTCAAATGGGCCACAGTGTGTGTGTGTGTGTGAGAGAGAGAGAGAGAGAGAGAGAGGGAGAGAAAGATAAATGGAGTGCTTTCATTCTCAATCACAGTGAAAAGGGGCTTCTGCTGTAAGTTTAAGCGAAAGACTGATCCAGCAAACACACACGCAGTGAAATTGTGCACAGTTTCTGAGATTTAAGTAGTTAGAGCATTGTAAATACTCGCGCTCGCTTCCCTTGCTATAGCACATATGAGATAAATGACGTCAATACACAATAACCGGTTATGATTATTACTAAACCGTTACCGAATTGTCCGCGACTGCATCATGATGCACCAAAGAAACAATTAATTTTGACACCCCTAGTTTCTAGTGCCTGTGAATGATAAAGTCCTCATCATATTTTACAGTAGGAATCAGATACTTCTCCTGGAATGCTGTATTCTTTCTCCACCATTCAAAGCGCCTATGGTTGTGGCACCTGTGGCATCAAAATGATTCAGGCTTGTTCAGATGAGCCTTTGCATACATCAAACGACTCTTCTGAGCTGCTCTTTGTGATGAGTGCACTGAACTGTGGAATGATCTACAATGACATTATTAGCAGCAAGATGTTCCTGGAGCTCTTTGGAGGTGGTCTGTGGTTTGTCTGTGACCATAATAACCATACTTCGCCTTTGCCTTTCAAATATTTTTCTTGGTCTAGCACATCTTTCCTTCACAAGAACGGTTCCTGTGGCCTTCCATTTTCTTACTATATTTCTGACTGTAGAGATAGGAGACTTTAAACCTTTGTGATAGCTTTTTCTACTTCTCCTAATTCATATTGATGAATTATCCTAGTTTTTAGTTCATTAGGAAGTTCTTTTGAGGTTACCATTTTGCTATCAGGTTCACAATAAGGAGAAACACAACTAGCAATCAGCTGTCTTAAATATCCTTATTCATGATGGGTTGCACCTGTGTTAGGATTGTTAAGGTTCACTGGGTCACTTAAATCAATCACCTGTTATTCGGTTTAATTTAAATTTCACACACTTATTAATTCCACAAAACTGCTACACTACATATTTCTGTCTGAAAAACATGACATTATCTAGCTTATTTTTAAAAACACAGAATGGCATTTCACTGCGATCTTCTCTTGCTAATGAGTTAAAGAGCACATTATTGTGCAGCCACAGAGGGGTGCCCAAGTTTTTTCATAAGACTGTATGTATGTATGTATGTATGTATGTATGTATGTATGTATGTATGTATGTGGGTTAACTAGACGAGTTTGGTTAATTAAGACAAGTAATTGGAAAACATCTGTTTTGTATCCAATCAAAAATATATATATATATACATATAAAATGGGTGGGCATAGATTAATTTTTTTAATCTAGATTCATCTCTGAATTAATCTAGATAAATCTATATTGAAATGGGTTCTTTTGAATTATGCCGAAGGCATTCCAGAATGTGTGCTACCCAAATAAAAAGTCTTTGAGAACAGGTTTCTCAAGCCAGGTGGAGCATTAATCCAGGGGCTCATCTCCTGTTTCCAAAATGCATCACAAACTGCTTGAGAAACTGTTCTGCTATGATAATTGGTGATGAAAATAAACTATGTTCAATAAGATGTACTTGTGTTTACTGTTTATTCAGTTAAACATGAATTTTGCACTGTAGGCCTACATAAGCTCAAAACAGGGATTTTTGATCACCTTAATCCGACTAAAGTAAAAACTGATCTAAACAAAAATGGAATTAAGAAATGTAGAGTATGCATATATTAGTGCCATTATTAAAGTAAACACAGCGATGAGTAAACACCCTCATGTAGAACTTTTTGCCATATTTTTCGACCAGATCCACACACATGGCTGTCAGTAAAGGGCCACACACACAAACACACTGCGAAACGCAGAAGTTTTTTTTTCTTTCCATTTGGCGTGCGTTATTAAATAGCATAACACTTTCACCAGTCCTTACTCCTTATTTATGTCTAATAACCCAGTTTGTCACAGGGCATGAATGAATTGTTCATGAGTTAAAGTTGAGGTCAGAATTATTAGCCCCCCTTTTCATTTTCTTTTTTAATTATTTCCCAAATAATGTTTAACAGAGCAGGGTAATTTTCACAGTATGTCTGATAATATTTTTTCTTCTGGAGAAAGTCATATTTGTTTTATTTTGCCTAGAATAAAAGCAGTTTTTAATTTTTAAAAAGCCATTTTAAAGGTTAAAAGTTTTATGCCCTTTAAGCTATTTTTTCCCCCCAATAGTCAACAGAACAAACCATTGTTATACAATAACTTGCCTAATTCCCTAACCTGCCTATTTAGCCTAATTAACCTAGTTAAGCCTTTAAATGTCACTTTAAGCTGTGTAGAAGTGTCTCGAAATATACCTAGCAAAATATCATTACTGTCATCACGGCAAAGATAAAATAAATAGGTTATTAGAGATGAGTTATTAAAACTGCTTTTTAGAAATATGTTGAAAAAATATTATCTCCGTAAAACAAAGTGGGGGAAAAAAAAACGGGGGCTAATATTTCTGACTTCAACTGTGTGTGTGTGTGTGTGTGTGTATGTGTATATATATATATATATATATATATATATATATATATATATATATATATATATTATATATATAATTTATATATATTATATATAATTTCTTTAAGGAAGCTAATAATATTTACCACTGTCATTTTGTATCTTTTTTTATTCCTGTCAAACTAAATTAAATAACATTTGCTTCAGAAATTAGGAAATACTGTAAATATTTTCCTTGTTGTGTTAAAAATCCCTTTAAATGTATAATATAATTCAAATTTTTATTAAATTTAAAAAAAGACATCAACAAAGTATAAAAATCTTGATGGTTCTGTGGGTCTTTGTCTATCGTAACTGATTTTCTTTCTTTGAAAGCATTTGAGTTCTTTTCATATATGCATTTCTTTGGTTGTTATTAACATCTGGTGACATTTTCAAGTCAACAGCACCCGTAGAAATATGTTTTGTAAGAAAAATAGTGACGTTTTGAATACTTATTTCCCACATTGCATGTAGTATGAGGATTTATTTATTTTTCCTATTTAAACTAATTGCTTTTCTTGGTCAATTTAATTAGGCGAACAAAAAAAGTCAAATTACACGAGCTGGAATGGATTTTGCATTTCTGAGGACACTGCATGACATTACATATCATATTAGGGGTAAAAAAGTTTTATAAAAATCAAGCCTCCAGTTAGATCGTCATCCTGTTTTGCAGTGGATTTTTCTTCATCTTAAAAATGTCCTCGCCTATTTTTTATTTATTTTTTCTAGGAAACTGGCTTTAAAATATCATCCTGACAAGAACCCAGAGAACCCTGACGCCACTGACAAATTCAAAGAGCTAAACAATGCGCATGCGGTGCTCTCTGACGTCACTAAGAGGAACATTTATGACAAGTACGGCTCTCTGGGTCTGTATGTGTCGCAGCAGTTTGGAGAAGAGAACGTCAACACGTACTTCATGCTCTCCAGCTGGTGGGCGAAGGTGCACTATCACTCTTTTTCCTACACAGTGGAAATATTGCACTTTAACAAATAATTTTTATATGACCTGACACATTAAATCATTTGAATTATATTAGTCTCCCACATAAAACAGTATTATTAGTCACAGTAAATATTGCTTTTTTTATTATTATTATTGTTGCTTTTAACTACTAACAATAAATGTTTTTATTTTTTACATGTTGTTTGAATAAAGTCACTAAAAGCTATATTATAAATCAAGTTATATTGAGCATATTTTTGTTTATATTATTAGTTTATATTTGTTACATTTTTTAATGTTTATATTGTTTTGATTATTATTTCAGCCTTTATTTAATCTTTATTTCAGTTAGTTGATGTTTATTCAGTTAACATGCTAGTAAAACAACTGTCATTTATATTATTTCTGATTCAGCACTTATTTTAGTAATTATAGTTTCATCCTAACTAAATGAAAATAAAAATATTTTGAACTTTTATACATTAATAATTTTATTTTTAATGTTGATGTTAATTTATTTGAATTATTTTGGTTTTAGGGTTTACGAATGAATTAACTATAACCCTGTTTATCTAAAACATATATTTTGAAGCATATTTTATCATGCTTTATTTTATTTTTAGGAATATAATTGTTTTTCTTGATATACTTGAAAGTATTTCATTATTTAGATTATAACAAAAGTATATTAAATATAAAATCAATATTGACCTATTAATTTATATAACTGCTGTATTATAACAACTAATATATAATAATATACTTAAATTATATATATATATATATATATATATATATATATATATATATATATATATATATATATATGTTATTATATAACTACTCATTTTTAACTATATAACTGTATATAAAAATATATACAAAACGTGATTAGAGACTCCTAATAGTCAACAAGTGAATCAAAACCTTTCATCAAAGTCAATTTTCTTAGGACAAATTAGAATTTTTAATTTAGTTTTCTTTACTTTAAATGTGGACTACTGTATATAAATTGTGAATGTATTTGTATCCAATGCTGTGTGCCTTTCTGATTGCGTACCTTTTCATTTATAGGGTCTGTTTGCTATTTGCGGCTTGCTGACAGGTTGCTATTTCTGCTGTTGTCTGTGCTGCTGTTTCAACTGCTGTTGTGGAAAGTGCAAACCGCACACACCTGGAGAAGAGGATCCAGAGGTCTACGTGTCTCCTGAAGACCTGGAGGAGCAGATCCGTACGGACAATGAGAGAGGTAAACATCTACAGTACTATGCAAAAGCCTTAGGCCACCACCAGCTTTGGGACAAGGGAGCCTAAGACTTTTGCACAAATCTATCTAAAAGGAATAGAGCAAGTGCAGGGTCGCTTGGGTGAATTACACCTTTTATATACAAACAGAAAATATGGGAAATATATACACAATATTCAGAACAAAATGATTTTTGAAATCAAAAGACTAGCATTAAAAGTCTGTGTTTAGCGTAACCACTTCAGCACCAAGCAACCATACTGCATTTTTTGTTAAGTCTTTGTGTTATTTAATTTCAAGCATCTTTCAGAATTTCGAAGAGTTCTTCCTTAGATTTAGCGTGTTCTAATTTTCTTTATACACACACACACATATATGTATGTATGTATATACACACACACACACACACACACACATATACACACATATATACATACATGTATATATATATATACATACATGTGTGTGTGTGTGTATATATATATATATATATATATATATATATATATATATATATATATATATAATGCTTTTTAATTTTGTATATATATACTGTATATAATATTCAGGTCTGGACTAATTATTCATGACTGTCTGTTTGTTTCATCAGCTGTTTTTCTCTCTGAATATGATTTTATTACATTAGCAGTGTGTTAGGGATCATTATCATGTTGAAAAACAAAACTAATACAAATTAGTTCCAGCATGAATTACATGACCAACTGAAACCGGTCTGTACTTTTCATCATTCGCAAACCCATCCATTCAGATGACAGCTCTGGCAGAAATGCAGAAGACAGAAACACTTTTTTTTAATATGACTTAATTAGTGAGACCTGATAACGTGAACTTGAATATGCATTTTCTGGTTGCACTTTAATAAAGTGAATTAACAGTAATATATAATGTCATTATACCCTCACTAATACATCAAATGTAACTGGGGGCCTAAGACTTTTGCACAGTAATGTAAATCCCATCACTGTCTCACTGTAATATTCACTACTGACATGGCCTCAGTCAAAAAAAAGTTGATGTAAATTGTTAAAAGAGACATAAAATGATGAAATAATTTTTGCATACACATACTGTATATAATATTCGGGTCTGGACTCCGTGGAGGCAATTTCATGACTGTCTTTGTTTCATCAAATACTCTCCAAATAAGATTTCATTAAATTAGATTAAATTAGCACTGTGTTTGGGATCATTATCATGCTGACAAATAAAACTATTAGATTAGGTGCTTTCTAGTAGGAATTACATGACAAATTAAAACCTGTCTGTACTTTTCAGCATTCAAAATTTGCTAATTCTGCTAATAATATATATGTTAATTCCGCTGTGGCGACCAATTTTGAACCGACAACTTATCCAGCACATGTTTTATGCAGCGGATGGCCTTCTAGCCACAACCCATCTCTTGGATAACATCCACACACTCATTCACACACATACACTACGTACAGTTTAGCCTACCCGATTCACCTGTACCCCATGTCTTTAGACAGTGGGGGAAATGCAGAGCACCAGGAGGAAACCCACACGAACGCTGGGAGAACATGCAAACTCCACATAGAAACACCAACTGACCCAGCTGAGGCTCGAACCAGCTACCTTCTTGCTGTGAGGCGACAGCACTACCTACTGCGCCACCGCGTCGCCCATACTTAAACTTGAAGATTTAAATATTACATATTACGCAATTAAATCTTTCGTAATTTGTTTTTAAAAGTAGATTCGTCATTTTTCTAATAAAAAAATTAAGATAAAATTAAAAAAAAAAAAAATCAAACAACAGGTTTTAATGTAGCGGATCACAGCTTATCAGTTGTGTAACAATGCTTTTAAACAATGTAATAATAAGACACCCTACCTATAAAAATAAACAGCTGATACTTCTGAGCCAGATGTTTGGATATAATACACCGTTCTTCTGCCAGTGAGCTGTAGGAGTCTTTTTTTTTTTTTTTGCTGCAGTCCCTCACAAAAGTGATAATTACAGTCTGACTCAGTTCTCAAAGTGTGTTTGCATACAAGTTTTTTATAGCATTCTCACAATAAAAATAAACAATGTTTTCTGTCGCTGCATTTGAAAGGCTGTGCTGACAAGAAATGCCTTGTTTTGTGTCACATTAGAACCTGCCAATCTAAAAATATACAGAGGATGAATCAAAGTTGACTCTCGCTTCCATTTAAGTTGACTCGCATTCACCTTGCCAAGCTGAGAACATAACGCAAACATGATCCAGTTTTTTTTCTATTAATTAGGTTAGTGTGTTTTTACTTGTTTAATACTTTAGCGTAGTTAGCTGTAGACACATTTTACCTACACTAATTCTTGGCAATGTGTGTGTATATACATACACTACCTGACAAAAGTCTTGTCGTCGATCTCAGTAGTAAAAGCAACATATAATAACTAGACTTCTAGTTGATCATTTAAAAAAGTGGCAGAAGGTAGATTTTTCAGATGGACTGCATCCCATTCATCTCAAATACCGCACAAGACCTAATAGAACCCGCATGGACACAAGATATTCACAGAAACCAGTCAAGTTTGGTGAAGGAAAAATCATGGTTTGGGGTTACATTCAGTATGGAAGCGTGTAAGAGATCTGAAGAGTGGATGGCAACATCAACAGCCTGAGGTATCAAGACATTTGTGTTGCCCATTACATTACAAACCACAGGAGAGGGCAAATTCTTATTTAGCAGGATAGCGCTCCTTCTTATACTACAGCCTCCACATCAAAGTTCCTGAAAGCAAAGAAGGTCAAGGTGTTCCAGTATTGGCCAGCCAAGTCGCCAGACATGAAAATTATTGAGCATGACTGGGGTAAGATGAAGAAGAAGGCATTGAAGATGAATCC
The DNA here is from genome assembly GCF_052040795.2 of Danio rerio. Classification (NCBI taxonomy): domain Eukaryota; kingdom Metazoa; phylum Chordata; class Actinopteri; order Cypriniformes; family Danionidae; genus Danio; species Danio rerio. The sequence continues at coordinate 28,048,856 of NC_141044.1, forward strand.
AAAGAATCTTGATGTGCTCTGGGAGTCCTGCAAGAACGCTTTATTATTAATAAGATATTTGAGTCATGGCAGAGATGTATGGATGCAGTCCTCCAACCTCATGGGAGTCATACACAATATTAATTCTTTTTCCACTGCACAATGGCTTTATATTCTATACTGTACATTACTTCTGTTAAGTGACAAGACTTTTGTCTAAGCAAAGTCAGACCTTACTGTCCTAATTTAGTAAGGCATGATAATATTTTTATTTTGGTAAAATAAGTGTAATCTAGAGGCCTGTGCCTTTCAGATAAGCCACTTCTGATACCAAAGTATCAGCTAAAAGACAAGCTATTATTCGTTGTTCCTAAAACTTGGATAAGCGACAAGTCTTTTATCAGGTAGCATATATGCTACTTTATATGTACTTACGCTGACATAAGCAAGGCCTAACATTTATATTCTGTATGTGCATTACTTCATTAATATCAACAAATTGGGGGAAACACGTCCAATTGTTGTCATTATTACTAAATTAACTAACTACAATGTATCGAACTAACTAAAAAACTAATGAAAAAAATGAAAAGAAAATCTGTTAAATAGCTACATTAATAAGTCAAACGTCATTTTAATTTATAGTTATTCTTTTATTTTATAGAAAATTCTGATTATAAGTAAATGTTACAATAGTTACTCAGTACTAATAGTCATAATGTCAATACATTTGTTTTTTTCCCCAATTTTAAACTTTTTTATATAAACTATTCTCATTGACTTGGTAAGATGTTTCATAAAATTAACTTAAAGCTAATTTATTACAAAAACAAACACTTGAACATGTGTCACTGTTATAATAACATTAGCCTAGAAAGAAGGTATTCATCAGGATTTTTTTAACGCAATTCAACTAGATTTGATTCATTTCGACTCCGATCCTATCCGCTTGTTAAGTGTATTGTAATGTCACGCAAAGCAGCTTCTGGGTCCAATCGCTCTACTAAACTGTATGGGGAGACTAAAAAAATGGTAATAATAAACGTTTTCAAGGCAAAAAAAAAAAATCACAATCACCCACGCCTTAAATGCCTGATGGCAAGAAAGTGATTAATTTTTCAGAGATTGTTAAAATATTGGTGTCTAAAGCAGCAGGTTCAGAGAATGTTGTGTAAGCCATGATTTTATATACAATTCACTTTATTGTGTTACTTTTTATGACCAATAGAGGTCATAAACGAATATTTTCTCAGTTCAAATGAGAAACAGCTTGGACCCAAAAACAGTATTCCATTCAAGTTAATGCATTTATATGCAGAGGGCAGATTTTATGACATATACTGCAGCCAACCACAAGGGGGTGATGATATTATTTTGGCTTCACTTTTTTAAGATGTGTGAAGCAGATTTAATAAGAGTCAGGGATTGTTAATAAATAACATTATTATTTTAAAGAACTGTTTCCAGAAATGGTTCTTCTATTGCATGGCTACAAAAACAACTACATTGAACCTGTGTTTTTACCTCGCAAGCTTAGAATCAGAAACTCTCTGAGCACTAGGTAAGCCAGTGGACAGTGGGCTGCCCTTCAAAGCAGCGATACAGAGCCAGCTCAATGAGGTCATAAAAGTGCAGCCAGCAGGGGCAGGCTAACGGCAGATTGCTGGGACGTCCTTGGAGCATACAAAACACTTTTCACTTCAGCAGGAAGTTCAATTAGGAATGTGAAATGGCATTCCATTAGGTGGACTAACCTCTTGTTTATTCCATATTGATCAAACGTGACCTCTTTTACCTGTGATTCTGCTTTTCCAGATGGTGACACTCCGATTGTGCTGCAGCCAACCAATGCAAGTGAGAAGACCCAGCTGATCGGTGATGGACACAGATCATACACCTAAAAGCAAAGGAGTCAAGATAAATACTGATTTAAAAATTCTGAGCAATTTTGAGCATATTGATGTCTTTTACAGTATACTGCTTGTGTTAGGACTGAGAAAACAAAAGTTACTCAATTTCTTAAGCTTTGTTTAACCATGCTGTTTGTAAATAACAGATATTATATTTGTCTTATGCTTAATGTGCAATTAAAAGAAGATAATGTGATCAAGCTGATGAGTGATAATTTCTTTAGATGATAAGACAGTATTGGAATTCACATATTTCTGTATAATAGGCTATATGCACAAGGAATTTTTAGCCAGGCAGAAAAATCTGAAAAATCTGCTATCTTGAAAAATCTGCTATCTTCACTGCCTGGTAGATATACGATATGAAGTGGGTCTCAGATCGAACAAGCAGCACTGCGATAGATAGCATTTCACCCCACCATGTCTTTAAAATATGACCTATTTTCAGTGGAATTTCGGTGTTAGCCTGTTGCTACTGACAGCACAAGCGGTTACAATGGTCTTTCATCTCGTTTTTTGCTTTAACAACTTAATAAATGATTAAGTCTATTTAACTGAATGTATTGTAATTACATTACAACATCGATGCTGTAAAAACAACCTTGTGAAATTGAGAAGTCACATTAAGCTTTCACCGGAAGTTTAACGTTGGCTTTAAAACGCTAGCTGTCCATAAAGACTATACATTGGTTAAAAATTACATAGTATTTGCACTTCTATAACTATACATAGTCTTCATGCAAATAAAATGGTTTATGAATTCACTCTAAAAATACAATAATGATTTGTAAATATCTATGGGTATAATGAGATGATATTATTCTTCTAAACAGTAACTAAAAGCAAGTCAAAAGTCTAAAAATGTTTACAAATTCATTAGGTACGCACTCGCAAACTTTTTTGAGCACTTCCCCTGGGAGGAATATCTACCACTATTTTAAAGTGGATTCCAGTTTATTAAGGGAATGAGAAAAGATCAGAGTCAATGAAACGGTGAAAACTTAACATAAAAAAAGTGAAAAACTGAACTGGAAAGCAATCCTTAGCCATTAACAACAAGTAAATCCTGAATAGGCATGGGCCGGTATAAGATTCTGACAGTATGATAACCTTGGATATAAATGTTTCACGTTATCACGGTATTGTGATTACTTATTACTTAAAATATATTCTTTTTAAATGTCTGGGTAAAAAAATAAAAAAATACCCCTTGGAAAAAATATATTTTATTTTTTGAAAGATTTAAAATATTTTAGAGCAGTAAACATGTAAGGCTCAATAATTTAAATGAATCATTGACTGCTGTTTTCCTAAGTTTCAAAAACACAGATTTCTTTACAATTTAAAATGGCATATTTGGATATTTTTTCTGCTGAAGATACTGTTGCCCTAAAAAACAAATAAATGTAAAATAAAAATCTTACACGTACCTCAGGAACGGTATTGCAGAAAATTTTGCCGGTTTTAAAACCTTGACTTTTTCAAACCGCGATATACCTTAAAAACGATTATCGTCCCATCCCTAATCTTGAAATGTCTTTTATTTTGATCACAACCTAGTGACTGGTCATAATAAATAATAAAGCTATTTCTGTACCTTTATCAATGGTTATAAATGACATTGTTTTTACACTTTTATAACTCTACATATTCTTCATGCAAAAAAAAAATTGTTTATAAATTCACGTTAAAGATAATAATTTGTAAATATCTATGAGTATAATGTGGTGATCTTATTCTTCTAAACAGTAAAAAACTAAGCAAAAGTCTAAAAATGTTTACAAAGGCTTATTATTAGCAGATCTTTTAGGTACGCACTTGCAAACTTTCTTGAGCACTTCCCATGCAAGGCATACCCACCACCATTTTAAAGTGCATTCCACTTTATTAAGTGAATGAGAAAAGATCAGAGTCAATGAAATGGTGAAAACTTAATATAAAAAAGAAAAAAATTGAACTGGAAAGCAATCCTTGATTAACAACAAGTACATGTAAATCCTGAAATGTCTTTTATTTTGATCACAACCTAGTGACTAGTCATAATAAATAGTAAAGATATTTCTGTACCTTTAACAACGGTTATAAACGACATTGCATTTGCACTTTTATAACTATACATAATTTTCATGCAAATAAAATTGCTTATAAATAGTAATCATTTGTAAATATCTTTGGGTATAATGAGGTGATATTATTCTTCTAAACAGTAAAAAAAAACTAAGCAAAAGTCTAAAAATGTTTAGAAATTCTTATTATTAGCAGATCTTTTAGGTACACACTCAAACTTTAAGCATTTCCCCTTGGAGGAATACCCACCACCATTTTAAATTGCATTCTACTTTATAAAAGGAAAAATGAGAAAAGATCAGTCAACAAAACGGTGAAAACTAAACATAAAAAAGACATAAATTGGACTGAAATGGAGCCCTCACTTAACATGTGGAGCCAAAATATTTTGATCGCAACCAAGTGACTGGCAGCTGTAAAGGTCATAATAATACATACATTTTCCCGTTATGCTTTGTCATTTTATATAGTTCTTCTTATGGCTATTGGGCTTGGGTTTTGTTAGTTATTCGATGTCATAGAAATTGGCTGTGATGTCATGATTCTGAGCTTGTGTTTAAATATGTGCAAGATGGCAGTGGCTATTTCAGACATATATATATTTTAACTGTCTATGCCAGAGGTGGCCAAAGTAGGGCCAGGTCAAAGTTGGCCAATGATAACTTTTGGTTTATCTCATCTGAAAAGAGAGGGAAAATCATAGAGAGTTTTCTGGGGCGAATGCCTTTGACAGATATTGTCATTTGAAATTTAGCATACCTTTAGTTTCTTTCTTTAATTGAGGAGCTACAAAAATGCAAAGTTTTAATTAAATGTAAATAAGTCAGACTTTTTAAATTGTAAATACTGTCAGCTGACAGATTGAGGACAATACACAAGACATCTGTGAGCAAATCAAAACAAACACAGGAGCAGCTTGACTAGTGTATTCTGCATTGAACTCCATTGTGTTCTATATGGGTTCATGTTTTTACATTAATAGGTAAATTATAATGTGTTAAAAATGATGGTGCATAATTAAAGAATACATTTTTCTAGTTATCTTTAAATATTAGCAATTAGGGAATTACCCATGGAAAATTTTGTTATAGGGTTTTGTATATTTAACTTCAGCCCACAGCCCTCAATCAATTTAGGTTTTTGGCCCTTTATAAGAAAATGTTTGGGCTTCCCAGGTCAATGAAATGTATGTATATCTATAGTACGTATAGTACTGTATGTGTGTCTTGTGTTACATGCCTACATGTTGTATTGATCAACGCCCTTCTTCCCTAATGCATATTTAAAAATACAATCCCCTCGTTTTGACAGATAAATGTCATTTTTTCTATAAACATATTTAAATATATAATGGGAGAGAAGAACACGCTAAAGCACTGTGTGGAAGGATGACATGTATGTGATGATTTAGAGATGAGAACAGAAGAGTGTCAGTGTAATGGCTCTGCTCTATACTTCTTTGTAAAGAAAGTAACCAGGACGAACATAAACATAAGTTAAGTCAACTCAAATTGAAAAATTAAGTTTCCTTCGAGCCGGATTCGAACCAGCGACCTAAGGATGTCAGTGTTTCCTCTACAGTCCTCCGCTCTACCAACTGAGCTATCGAAGGAACCCGTATGCAGCATCACCGATCCTGAGCTTTTGAAACAAAAAGACCAAAACATTACACTGTTTCACAAACGTTTACAACAGCCAAAACCCGATCAAATAAACCGCATGCAAGTTTCTGGGAGAAAGGGTTATCTTAAAGACAAAGTGTAATATGTTGAGGGTGTAGAAAAGTTATTAACTATTCACAAATCACCACAATTTATGATTAATTTGATAGCGACACGTAGTTTCAGTAAAAAAAACAAGTAACGTTAACCGAATGTTCTACATAAACACACGGATGTTCTGATAGAGAATAGGAACGTTTTGTTCCAAATTTAACAAGATAAGAAAACTTACAAGCATTAAGAAATTACATTAATAAGACAACTTACATGCAGATTTCTGTAAAACCAGCAATTATACAGCAGGTCTGCGCAACTGATGATAATCCTCGCCACAAATAAAAGTGCGTTATATGACGCACTCGAAAATACAATAGGTGTAACCATTTAGCTTTACTACGAATACGAACGATTAACAAAATATGATTAGCATTTCAAAGCCATGGTAAATTCTACTTATATGTTAGACCTATTTGTGTTTATTTGCAGTAAAACCAAGGTTAACGCGGTTTAAAAAGAGGATCTAAGTTATAGACAACAAAACATCCACAAGTTACTCAGTATTGATATCTTTCATAAACGATTAATGTTCAAACTTACTAGCTACTTACTTAAAAAAACTACTACAAATACAAACATGCTAGCATTTAACAAAAAAAATTTAAAAACAAAGAAAATGTAAACGAACGTTTGACATTATTCTCTAACAAAAGTTTATAATTTGACAAGTGACTGGCAACACACTGCACGTGCGGGAGTCCAGATGCTACCATACATACTAGTTAGCAAAATGCTAACTTGAAGGGGAATTAGCTCAGATGGTAGAGCGCTCGCTTAGCATGCGAGAGGTAGCGGGATCGATGCCCGCATTCTCCAATGTTTTCCCCGTCTTTACCGTTTTATCCGTTATTTTTAGGGTAAACTAGCCTAACCGCGGTGCATCTGAAAGTCCGGAACAGGCCCCGGTCCGAAACCGTAACGGGAGAGTCGGAGAAGACATCCAGGTGTTGAGCTGAGACACGCACCAATCAAAACCATTTTATAGGTGAAGAGCTCTAACCTCTGTCAAGGGATTAAACGTGTGGAATAACGACTTTGAAAAACGCGGCACATGTTGGTTTTTAAAGTCCTTTTGACGAAGATCTTAAATAAAACCGATAGCCAGGCGATAAACTCATAAAAACACGTGTCGCGTGAGTTACGGTGTACATCCGATGCTTCGATAGTTATCTGGCAACTTGCATCGCGTGGAAGTCGTCGTCAGAGGGGCGGGGTGAAAAAAATATTTTAAACTTGAACTGTAATAACTAGTACAACCACAGGGTGTCAATCTAACATAAAGGATCTTAAATAATCAACCGATGCGACGCATTTAAATTTGCGTTTGACAGAGAGATTCAATAGACTTTTCACCCAGTATAACGTAATTTTTGAGTTACAAACATTAAAATAGCACAGAAGTGATGTGATACCAGTTTATTTAAACACTGATGTTTTTGGTAAAAATTAAAATCACAGTTTAAACAAAGCGGCTTGTCACTCCAAACTTGTAGCAATTACAATATTGAGCCAATAGGTGGCGACAATCAACCATGAATATGATGAAAACCTTCATATCTTTGGCGAACTCGAGTTCATTATTTCGCGAGCGACGCGGTGTCGCTTCGCTGGTTCGAGCCTCGGCGGGATCAGTTGGCATTTCTGTGTGGAGTTTGCATGTACTCCCCGTGTTGGCGTGGGTTTCCTCCGGGTGCTCCGGTTTCCCCCACAAATCCAAAGACATAGTACAGATGAACTGGGTATGCTAAAATTGACCCCAGTGATGGGTCACAGCTGGAAGGGCATCCGCAGCATAAAACATGCTGGATAAGTTGGCGGTTCATTCCGCTGTGGCGACTACAGATTAATAAAGGGACTAAGCTGAAAAGAAAACTAATGAATGAATGAGTTCATTATTTCAAATGTAGAACGCATGGAAAGTAGCTGCATAGAGAGATGTTGCACGCGCTGGTGAAGATTGTGGGTGTTCACTGGGGTTTAGTGGATAAATGTGAATTTGTTTGCAGCTAAATTGTTAACAGTAATACAGCTAACACTAGAAACTACGGTTGTAAAATATTAATTTTAACAAATTAAAATACATGTTGTGACTCAGAATCCACAGCTTCTTCCTTTATCGCTGGAACTGCTCTGTCTTTGAGGAGACATTTTGGCCAAATCCAGCACTGAACTGAGGGAATATGTCTTTTTCAAATGCTGTGCACAGCAAGCTAGGGTATATCTTCTTTTATTATAATTATATGAAACTTAATTACCATACGTTGTTCGCTGTACACTGAAAAAATTATTCATTGGATTTACTATTGTTATATGGGCTGAAATTAAACAAATGTAATTTGGTAAATTTCAACTTGTTTGTTTAAATTTAGCGCACATATGGAAGCCCATTCCTGCCACCGAATACAAAAAAAAATACCTTATTGTTACTTTTAAAGTCAGAATTCTGATATTAAAAGTCAAAACTCTGTGGTATAAAGTCACAAAAACATTATATCTCAGAATTCTGATTTTATATCTCAATATAAGCTATTCCAGGAACTATGAACTATTCCAGGATATGTTCTTACACAGAGGATACCCTTTCAGACGCAACCCAGTACTGGGAAACACCCATACACACTCATTCCCACACACACTCACACTATGGCCAATTTAGATTATTCAACCCACCTAAATAGCACAGTCTTTGGACTGTGGGGGAAACTGTAGCACCTTGAGGAAACCCACATGAACATTTGGAGAACAAGCAAACTCCACACACAAATGCAAACTGACCCAACCAAGACTTGAATCAGCGACCATCTTGCTGTGAAGTGACAGTGCTAACCACTGAGCCACAGTACCACCCTCATTTAAATGTTTTGTTCACATAATTTTTTTGCAATTGAAATCCTTCGTACTTAATGCATAAACATGATTTATGAAAACTACTAACATCTCCAGTTTTAGTAATATCTCTAAAAAACGGAGCTATCTGTTTTTGCGAATAATAATAACATGCATATATTTCTATATATCAGATTTTTATATTTTATATGTGAAAAAATCTTCTCAAAACAATTGGGGGGGCGGGCGGTATATTTGTGTGTGTGTGTGTGTGTGTGTGTGTGTGTGTATACATACATACATACATACATATACATATATATATATATATATATATATATATATATATATATATATATATATATATATATATATATATATATATATATATATATATATATATATATATAATCTTTACATTCAAGAAAAAAGTTAAATAAAATGATTTGATAATTATTTACTTTTTTGAACAGTTATTCTATACTGCAATAACATTTTACAATATTTTTCTATATTTTTAATATGCAGAATAAGCTTATTTTACATTTAAAAGTCGTACTGACCCCAAACTTTTGACTGGTAGTGTTTGTTTATTTATTTATCTTTTTTAACTACTGTTTATTATAATCCTTAGTCTTTTTTTTTTTTTTTTTTGGGTTGGCTATGCTGAACAATTTTGCATTGAGTATGCAAGATCATTTAATTTATTAAGTTAAATATAAAACGAGTTAATCTTGAATCTCTGCGAGTTTCTTGTGTTTATTGTGATTCGCATTGGGTCAACCAACGTTAGTTTCATATATGGGCAAGTAAACATGGCAACCTCTGACGTGCTGCTTTCTAAAAACAGAGCTGTCTGATAGTGGGCCTTGGCGTGCGGGAATGCCAGTCTCATTACAGAGGGTACAGACAAGCGCTTGGGCCTGATTTCACCCCGCGACAGAGGACTGGAACAATTTAATTTTCGCGAACCAAAACGGTCTCATTCTCAACTTCAGTGGAGCCGTTGTTCGCCAGATCAGGATGGACAGCTTGGAGAAGCAACTTATTTGTCCCATTTGTCTGGAGATGTTCACGAAACCGGTTGTGATTCTTCCCTGTCAACACAATCTTTGCCGGAAATGTGCTAATGACATTTTCCAGGTACAGTTATTACGATGTTTTTGGTTTGTCAACATGATTTATTACTGAACAAAAACTTCAGTCGTTGAATTTAAAATTGACGTAGACATAACTATATGCTAATTGTAATAACAGTCATGAAAAAAGCTGAAAAGTAAATAATAGGCTAGGCTAAAATAATGACATATCAAAATTATAAGTCATAATTAATTTATTTATGATTATATATATATATATATATATATATATATATATATATATATATATATATATATATATATATATATAATAATTGTAGTGTAATTAATTGTAAATCATAACATAAAATTATATATTATTAACTATATGATAATACCAGTTGTGATAAGGTAAATCACAAAGATAAAAAGTTAAAATTTCCATTAAAAGTAAATTAAGAGATCATTTATATTTACAAAAGGCAAAATTGTCACAAATATAAATATTAAGAGACATAAATTCATATAAAGTGAAACTGAGATAAAAGGCATAACTATGAGAAATAACACCAAAATAAGGCAAGACTATGTGATAAAAGTTAGTATATAAAGCCATAATATAGCTGAAATGAACATAAAACTAAATTACAATAATTCATAATTTATAATATTGGTTATCTTAAGATATGAGTAATTGTATAATATCTCCAGTAATACAATGATTATTATTTTGCTGTCCCATGCACACTACCTTTCTAGACTTCAAATCCATACCTTCCAATCAGAGGAGGCTCGGTGACATCAGGGGGCCGTTTCAGGTGTCCATCCTGCAGACATGAAGTTGTGCTGGACCGTCATGGGGTTTACGGCCTGCAGAGAAACCTGTTGGTGGAAAACATCATTGACATGTACAAACAGGAGTACATCAGGTTAGATCTGGGAAAACGAATGCTTTGGGAATGTCTAATATTATGTCCATGTGGTTTTACAAGATCCCTTGTGTTTAGTACCTAAAAATAAATAAATCACAAATGATTTAGACAGAGAAGGGAAAATCTAAAAGCTCCATATGGTGACCATTTGCAAATTCAGCAAAGATTCGTGAAGCAATTTTGTCTGACTACAGTGAAAAACCTCAGTTGTGTCCCAAACTATGTAGTATAAACTAGATTAGACCATTCACTCTATTTATTTATACAATAGACTGGTCACCAACTTGTCATCACTGTTCAAAAAATGAGATCCATTTAATTTGACATATAAAGTCAAAATGTATAGCTAAAAATGCAAGATGTCCTCGCTGCAGCCCGCAGCTTAATGACATAGGCGATCGTCAACTACGAAGCAGATCTTGTACTGCCCACTAAGGTTGCGCCCATGCTACTGTGGTGGTTGGGTTTAGGGTAGGGGAGGTGTAGGCGATCATCCACTATGTAGCGGACTTTGTACCGCCCACTAATGTAACACTCATGCTACTGTAACAGTTGGGTTTAGGGTAGGGGGAGGTTTATGGGATCGTCAACTACGTAACGAACCTTTTACCACCCACTAAGGTACTGCCCATGCTACTGTGGCGGTTGGGTTTAGGGTAGGGAGAGGTGTAAACGATCGTCAACTACGTAGCGAACCTGGTCAATTACATAATTTTTATTGAGATGAAAAAATAAGTAGCCCAATTGAATACATTAGGAATAAATATAGACAAATTTATAAGAATAGCGTTGGTGCCAATAGACTAGTGGTTAAGTGTGCCAACATATAGCATCCTGGTGCTCATGGTGACCCAAGTTCGATTCCCGGCTCGAGATCCTTTGTCAAACCTTCCCAGCTCTCTGCTCCCAATGATTTCTTGCCTGTAACCTCCACTGTCCTATCCAAATAAAAGGTGAAATAACGAGGCAAATATAAAATGTTCTAGTTTTTTATATATATATATATTTTAAATATTTTACAAGAATTTAAATATATTATCTTTTTATCTTAAAGATGGTCAGTGACTAAATATTATTTTAATATCTGTTTAATAAATCTGTTTTGCTAAATGGACCAAAATATATTAGCTATATTCCCTTGAGAAATTAATAAAAAATATATATTTTTTTTTTTCAAATCATTTATGCTGAGCATATGTGTGTGTGTGTGTGTGTGTGTGTGTGTGTGTGTAATTGTGACATTTGAAGATAAAAAATAGATCAAACCTATATCATTTACATAATAAGTCAACCTAAATAGTTTAAATGGTGACATCAAAAGTCAAATTTAAGAGCTAAAGCCATAATAAATATAAATAATAAATATTTACATAAAAGATATGACAAAAAGTAAAAATTGTAATGAATTAGGATAATTTGGATGAATTATGAGTATTTATTATACTTTTTTGCTAGAATTATGATTTACCAAAAGGATCATTTTAATTTATTAAATTATTTTTGTGGTAAAATTGACCTTCAATATACACCTATTTCAGTGGAATAATCCTCCAGCCATTCAGTAAAGTTCATGAAGAAACTTTTTTTTCTCAAAAAAAAAGAAAAGAAAAGTCTCATAATGAGAACAGACAGGCTTTTAAGATTGAAATTCCCCAAGGTTGAACGATTAAACTCTCCACCGCCCCGCCACTTTGCATCCCACTTCAGCGTTTCACTTTATGAACTCAAAACAGCTTGTTTTGGCTGGGAGGTTTATCTTTTAAAGCAGCCGATGTTATTGTACTGCAATAGACAGATGTCCATGTGACTCGAGACCTGTGACTCAGATGGGTCAGAAGGCTAAGGATGACGGTCAGCTGGCAGCAGACTTATTTTTAGTTCCACTAGTCAGAGTTGAGTCTCATAGACACACTGACACACATCATAGACCCTCAATACGGCCCTGTGAACTCTATAGTTTTTTGATTAACCGTTGATCTGGAGTCCTGTCCACATTTGAACCAAAGTCGAGGGCTTCGAAAAGTACTGATCTGTTTTGTCATACTCAGTGTTTGATACTCATAGATCTGTTTTTTACACAGCAGCAGACCTTCTCCTGAGAGAAAGGTTGACCAGCCGATGTGTGAGGTTCATGAGGATGAGAAAATCAACATATACTGCCTGACCTGTGGCGTCCCCACTTGTTCTATGTGTAAAGTGTTCGGCGCCCATAAGGACTGTCAAGTGGCCCCTCTTGACAGTATTTACCAGACGCAAAAGGTAAAAACTGTAGCTTTTTGATGCATATTGCTTTTTTACATATTAGATTTTCTTATCATATAGAAATCTGACCCATAGAAATATATGCAAATTACAACCAGTACATGACACAAGTTCATATTTGGATTTATATTTCATAAATTTGCAATATATAAATTTTTAAATATTGCAAAATGCCCATTTACATATTTATTTTTCAACCATATGAATTTAGAATAACAATATGTACATATATTTTGAAAAAGAATTAATATAATATGAAACACATTTTTTTATGATCACATTCTACATAATTAAACGTTTAAAGAATAAGTACAAACTAATAAGATCTTGCAGGATGAGCGCTGACTTTCCATTAATTTTTTTGGTGAATTGTAATTGTAAATTGAGATGTGATCAATCCAATCAAAGCCTGTTTCTACTGTAAAACAGAGCCTGATTGGTCCTAAACCCACCTTACCTACATGAGATCTACTTTCTATTGGTTGAACTTCCTAAAGATTTTAAATGATGTTGAAAAGCACACAATCACAATGTGATTGGATCAAAGATGTCCGATTGCTTTAGTAAAGTAAACATGAAACAACAGCACAGGAAACAACAGCGTTGTTTTTATGTATTTTTTTGATGTACTGAGGAATGTTTTATGTAAATCTGACCCTGCAACACAGTCTTAAGTTACACTGGTTTACTTATTACTAGGTATTAGCCAAAAATACACTGTATGGGTCAAAATTAACGATTTATCTTTTATGCCAGAAACCAATAGAATATTAAGTCAAAATCATGTTCCATGAAGACATTTAGTAAATTTCCTATTATAAGTCTATCAAAACTTTTAGTAGTCTTACACTACTTGACAAACGTCTTGAAGCTTATCCAAGTTTTAGGAACAACAAATAATAACTTGTAGTTGATATTGGGTATCAGAGGTGGCTTAAATGAAAGGCAAAGGCCTCTAAATTATGCTTATTTTACCAAAACTCCCATGAGCTTGAAGGACTGCATCCATACATCTTTACAATGACTCCAATAACTTATTAATAAAGACATCTGGAAAGGCAAAGAAAGCGTTCCTGCAGGACTCAAAGTTCATCAAGATTCTTTGGATTCATCTTCAATGCCTCCTCCTTCATCTTACCCCAGACATGCTCAGTAATGTTCATGTCTGGTGACTGGGCTGGCCAATCCTGGAACACCTTGACCTTCTTTGATTTCAGGAACTTTGATGTGGAAGTATGCAAAGGAGCGCCATGTTGCTGGAGAATTTGCCCTCTCCTGTGGTTTGTAATGTAATGGGCAGCACAAATGTCTTGATACCTCAGGTTGTTGATGTTGCCATCCACTCTGCAGATCTCTTACACGCTTCCATATTGAATGTAACCCCAAATCATGATTTTTCCTTTACCAAACTTGACTGATTTCTGTAAGAATCTTGGGTCCATGCAGGTTCCATTAGGTCTTCTGCAGTATTTGAGATTATTGGGATGCAGTTCAACAGATGATTCATCTGAAAAATCTACCTTCTGCCACTTTTCCAAATGATCAACTTCAAGTCAAGTTAATATTTGTTGCTCTTACAACTGTGATCGACGACAAGACTTTTGTCAGGTTGTGTAGATTAGTAGTAATATGCATTGCCAAGCACTTCATTTAGACAACATTAAAGGCGATTTTCTCATTATTTAGACCAGGGGTCACCAAACTTTTTTAAAATTGAGAGTTACTTCTTGGGTACTGATTAATGTAAAGGGCTACCAGATTGATACACACTTGTCAAATAACAAATTTGCTCAATTTACTTTTAATTATAGATTATTATCAATAATTAATAATATTCATCTATGTGAAGACACTGATTATGTAAATGATTTCTCACAATAGTTGTCAACAATGATTTAACAAGCTAGGAAACAGAGAAATATCAATATGCAACACTTTATTTCTATAAATCTCTAAAGTATTTACACATTCAAATGATCACTTCTACAATATTTTTACTAGCCACTAACATTTTGTAACAAACCATGCACTACAATGTACCATGTTCGTACAGATTATCAATTGTGTAACAGAAATCAACTTTCAGATTTTACTGAAATTATCACCAAATCTACAGCATTTTTAACATAGTCGACACTCTTCTAACCATTGTTGTTGCCCCAAATTGGACATCGGAGAGAGTGGAGACTATATTTATTAGTCTTTAAGCACAGTTTTGCTTTCCTGTCTGAAAATGCCTTGTTTTTCTAATAAAAAATGTGTAGCTCTAAATGAGATTTCAGTTGCTTTTTGGGGGGGTTTCACCATTCTTGTGAAAAAAAGACTGCTGTTTTCACAAACCTTCCAGCCTTTTTCCATTTGTAGTGCGCTGCCCGGTGGGCAGTTAGCATGGTAATGTTAGCTTGCGTGACACTTTCTGAAATGTCTTTCAATATTGTGTGCTTTGCCATCACTAAATGAATTACAAAAAGAACTCTTCCTCCTATATTCACTTTGAAAATTATGTTTTTTTTCTGTTTTTTTTTTTTTGCCATGTTTTCAAATCCTCTCCTCCCCTTTACTGCACCGTTGCTGTGGATGCTAATATGAAATATTTTTAAGTTTTTTTTTTTTATTTCATTTTCAAATTTACACAATGCAATTGTGATTTAAAAAGAATAGCTACAAAAATATTAGGTGGCACTTACTGGTAAGTGGCACTGTGGTGAGCTATTTTTAGAACAGTCCCTAACAGGGCACTATGTTGGTGACCCCTTATTTAGATTTTTTGGACCCTCAGATTCAAGGTTTACACATAGTTATACCTCAAATATGATACAAATATATCCTAACAAAGTATGGAATGCTTAATAATAAAGCTGTCAGATAGTGTATAAATCTCAATTCAATAAAAGAATTACAGTTATGACTGATGTTCTTGTCAACAGTCACAAATGTGTTTCTATCATAAGTCATGTGCATGTTCAGACACAGAGAGTTGCAAAGCAAATGCTTTTTAAACAATAAATAATGCGAAGCTGATAAAGATATACAGTGCAATTGAAATTGCATACTAAGTAGGTATTATCTCGAATGGCTAGTGTGAATAAAATTTGTCACATGACCTATACAGGTTGCGTCACTTGATGTAAATAAGGCGTAATTGGGCCCTTTATTTTTGTGTGCATAAGTATGGCAGAATTTGCGTCAGCATGCATGCGCTTGTCGGCGCAGCATATATTTTTACAGTTGTGTGTTAATATGCTTACGCACGTCCTCATCTCCAGACAGAGCTCTCGGATGGAATAGCAATGATGGTGGGCAATAATGACAGAATCCAAGGCATCATCAGTCAACTGGAGGAGACCTGCAGAACCATAGAGGTTAGTCACCCTGTGTGGGGGCTTCTCCCTCCCCAAAGCCTGGCAGAACAACAGGATTATTGATGAGGAACGTAACAACGCTTCCTCTGACAAAAGATCCACACGCTCTGGCATCAATGAGCCAGGCAGGCAGGAAGCTGGACTCTCTCCAGACCTCACAGTTGCGTTCGCAGAGGATCCATGATTGACAAGCAAGCAGAAATGAGCCGCCTCTGTTGAGCATATGGCTCCTCTGACGGAAAGTCATTGTGCGCAAGGTTAAGGGTTAGATGCGGTCGAAGAAAAGGAACAGGTAGTCAAACTATTGATTTAGACAAGTTCTAAATATCAATCTTAAACTTTTGGCAGTCCATAGTCAATCAGTTACACATTTTAAAACATTGCACGTGCAGATTAAGTGGCTTTCTCCTGCATCATTTTATGCTCAGATTATAATAAAAGGAAGATTATATGCTAAAAACACTCGAGGGTTTAGGATTGGTTGGAGATTTTGTAATAGTTGGGAGTTTTTAAGGGTTCTAACGCACATCATTTGATGCAAAACACACACACACACACACACACACACACACACACACACACACACACATATATATATATATATATATATATATATATATATATATATATATATATATATATATAGTTAATATGTTATTACATAGTTATTATTGTAATAAATATTTTTGCATTTTAAAATAACCATATTCTATTTTTATATATGCTGCAATGTAATTTGTTCATGTGATGGCAGGTTATTCTCTTTAAATATTTTGCAATATTATTGAAAACAGATGCTACATAATATTTTGTCAAAATGATGAATAGATGAACAGAGGGATCAAAAGAATATATTTGTAAACAAATTACATAATAACCTAAATTAATATCATCCATTTTTTAAAGAAAATACACCTTATACCTTTTTATAGTAATGTATATAAATATCTAACTGTACATTTATGAATGTGACTGAATTGCATTTTATACTAAATTCATATTTAAACATATTTCCAGGAAAATGGCCGACGACAGAAATCCAAGGTGTGTGAAAAGTTTGACCACTTGTACTCAATTCTTGAGGAAAGGAAGAGAGAGATGAACCTGAAAGTAAGTTCCGAACAGGAAGAGAAGCTGAACTACATACGTGGCCTCACAAAGAAGTATGGAGATTATTTGGAGTTCATGACCAAAATCATGGAGACAGGAATACAGACACTGGAAGAACCGGAGATGGCTGTTTTCTTACAGGTCCGGTAAACCTACAATAGGTTATAGAAACAGGGTTACCACAATAATATTAATAATAATTATAATAATAATAAGTGACGATTATTAGCCCTTCTGTACTTTTTTCTCTCTCACATATTTCCCAAATTATGTTTAACAGCGCAAGAAAATTTTCACTGTATTTCCTATAATATTTTTCTTTTGGAGAAAGCCTTATTTGCTTTATTTTGGCTAGAATAAAAGCATTTTTTAATAATAATAATAAAAAACTTTCAAGGTAATTTTAAGGTAAATATTATAGGCCCCCTTTAGCTATATTTTTTGATTGTCTACAGATCAAACCACTGTTATACAATAATTTTCCTAATTACTCTAACTTGCATAATTAACCTAGATAAACTCTTTAAGCTGAATACTAGTATTTTGAAAAATATCTAGTAAAATATTTTTTATTGTCAACAGGGCAAAGGTAAAAAGAAATCAGTTGTTGAAAATTAGTTTTTAAAATTATTATAGTCAGAAATGTGTTGGAAAAAAACCTTTCCATTAAACAGAAATTTAGAAAAAGTTGATATTTTATAATAGATCATATATAAATGCTGTTTAGGGGAAAACATGCTAAAATGTTATATTATGTTATAAATACGCTATAAAGCATATATGTTGAACTCCATTAATTCAAAATGCTGGCACAGAAGTCCATTTAACAAAATCATGAAAACTGATTCATAAAAATGTGTGGGAACCCTGAAAAAATTTTAAATATAAGCACATACTTTTTATGTTATCCTCTCATAAAATAAATAACCTCTTTCTCTCTTACGTCATACAGAATGCTAAACCCCTTCTGCAAAAGTAAGTGACGATCCCTTCTGCAACCTTAATGCGTATTTTTCATGTTGAACATACACCAGATTGATTTCTTATTTGTTAGAATTGCAAAGGCATCGAATACCTCACACCTGGAGAGAGTGGAGCGCGGCTATGAGAGCATGGATCATTACTCTGTACACTTCAAGAGAGAGGGCAGGGCCCTGCGCAATATTGACTTCATCAGAGGTACGACTTCACCTGAAATGCCTGATTAAGCTTCAGCTATCAACATGTTTGGGTTTGAATCAGGTTAGCTTGTTGAACTGATTACTGCATGAAAGTAACCTTTTCACGTTCCATTCAGAAGTCCTTGAGATGTTTTCAAATTTTGATTCGAGCAACCAATTCAAAAGCCAGCCGTCTTTTCAGTATATTAAATCAAATTTGTAAGCCAATTTTTAAAAAGAACCAGCAGAAATGTGGCGTTAGACACTGTCAGAATAGTGGAGTTGATGGTATCTTTATACTCAAGTGGGTTGAGAAAATGCAGCTTTTTGATTTTACACTTTTTAAGTCCATTCACAACAAGAATGATATTTATTTGACCTATCAGTTGCATCATGTGTCGCGCTTGAATTAGAGCAGAATGCATTTTGATTGGGTGATTTGACTGCCTATTTGAGATTATTCACAATACCTTAAGTGATATATTTTTCATAATTTAGGTTATTGGAATTGGTGTGCAGTTTTGGAGTAATGGAGGTCATCTAGGTCATCAAAACCACACTCCCCTGGTTTTAGTGACCGAGGCTAGTGCTTTAGTTAAGACCAGAGAAGTCAGTTTTACCTCCATTATGCTTACCTCTCCCAAAACGTTCTGCGTTCTGTGAATGAACGTCGCCTCGTGGTTCCATCCCAAAGGGGGAAGAAATCACTTTCGCTCACGCTCACGCTTAATCTGCCCAGTTGGTGGAATGAACTCCCTAACTGCATCAGAACAGCAGAGTCACTCGCTACTTTCAAGAAACGACTAAAAACTCAACTATTTAGTCTCCACTACACTTCCTAATCTGGAATTGCCTCTCTGAATATCACACTAACTGTACAAAAAAAAAAAAAAAAAAAACTAATACTACTAATACTTCCCTTCTTAGACTTTACAGACCTGAAACTTGCTTATAGCACTTATTCATTGTTGCTCTTGGTTGTGTAAATTGCTTCCTTGTCCTCATTTGTTAGTCGCTTTGGATAAAAGCGTCTGCTAAATGACTAAATGTAAATGTAAATGTAAAACTGGCTTCCATCTGGGTCATGGCACCACTATAACCCCTCTAATTCTACTCATCCCACTTGGGAAGGGATTCAAACTGTCACTTCTGGAACGAAAGGCAGGCAACTATATTTCTATAGCACTTTTACAATGTAGATGGTGTCAAAGCAGCTGTGTCAGTCCAGTTTTCAGAGTTGAGGTTCAGTTTAGCGAAGAGCAAATCCCTCGATGCACAGCTCCACAAGTCCCAAACCAAGCAGGCCAGTGATGACAGTGGCGAGGAACAAACTTCACCAGTTGACTAAAGTGAAGGACAAAGCCTCAAGAGAAACCAGGGTCAGTAGGGCACGACCATTTCTCCTCTGGCCAAACTTCTTGTGGAGAGCTGCAGTGGAGGCACCAAAGGCTGGAGAACGATGAACGTCCATTGCTGGAGAAGCTGCAGGTGTGAGGATGCTAATGAATTTCTTGAGGCCATGGAAGCGAGCTTTACCTGCATTACTAAGGGTCTCCATTACAGTCACAACTATAAACTTTTCTCCCATTGGTTACAGCAGTAAAGTAAACCTTCTACTTCTGCTCACCCCACTCCAAGCAGGATTTGAAACAGAATTTCCAGCTTGGAAAATAAGCATGTTACAACAAGACATGTCATGTTAGCTTACCCCCTTCATCCTGCTCAAAGCAGGATAAGTAGGACCTGAGGGCTTACTTGGTGCCTTGACCAGTATGGTTGAGGGGGGTGAGTGAAATGGAGGCTAGTTAGGATAAGCTGTGCAGATAAACAAGTCCCCTGGCTTCTACAGGTGCACCAGTGACTGATGCTAGTACATCGATTGAGGTCAGTGGAGTAAGGTCTCTCTCCCATTTGCAGGACTTTTGTACTCCTTCAGTTCCACTTCACCCATTTAAGCATTTCTGGCATTTAAGGATGGATGTAACCTCAAACGCATACTTTGTGCCCAAGGGAAGCAAGGTTTACCTGTGCAGCTCTTAATAAAAGGCCTTCGATACACTCACCTCACTAAACCTTACTCCCATTCTGGTCACAGCACCAATGTAACCTCTCCAGTTCTCTGCTACTCACCACACTTCAAGCAAGATTTGAAACAGCATTTCCAGCATGGGCTGCAAGCACGTTAACAATCCTTCTATTAGCATCTGTTTTAGGGTGTCCACCGCTCATTCTGCTTTAAGCAGAGTAGGCAGAACCTGAGGTGTTACAATGGTGCCGTGGCCTAGATGGAAGTGCGGTTTAGGGGATAGTGTAACTGAAGTCAGCTAGTTAGAGCGGCTATGCAAGTACACATCATTTTTCTGCCCTCCAGAGACCTGTTACAGGTGGTGGTCTTAGTTCCAATGCTACTTTCTCTGGTGTTTCAGGGAACAGTTCATGATCATCACGTTTCGTTTTTAATTTCACGACAAGCTTAACTGCAGTTAATTTCTGTTTGATTGAGGTGTTTGCACGTCAGTACTACACTTTAATATTGCGACTAAAATAGGAATACTCCACATGTCTTCTATTTCTGTTTAGTTCGATTATGACTTCAGTAGGATTAAGGTAATCAAAAATCATAGTTTACATGGTAGACTCTTAATCAGAGTATTGTCTTAATCCTATTAAAATCCGAGTATTGATGTAAAGATACCATGTAAAGATACTCACTGTTTCGAATCCCACTTGGATAAGGGAGAGCAGATGTAGTAATGCAATGATCCAAATGAAAGTGTAACCCCATTAGTAAGGATGTACTCACACTAGGCACGGTTATCCCCCCCTCTCCCCTTCCACTCGGCCAAGATTTGTACTTTTTCCTTCCGTGACTGAGAATTTTAATGTCACTAACGATGCAACTGTTCAGTTTTGAAGTGAATCGCTCTTGCTCAGTGTTACGAAGGCCAGCTAGTAAGTGCTGTGCAGGTAAACCTCACTCCTCTGACCTCCAAAGGTGCTCTAGCGACAGACACTAGAGGCCATGGCCTTTAGCCTCCTTGGTAGAGTAACCACAATTCCATGCGGAAAGTCGTCGGTTCGATACCAGCTCAGAGCGAGTTGGGTGGAGTAGGACCGGCGGGGTTACATAAGTACAATGGAGATTGCTTTAGTTATATTGTTTTGTATTATCTTAAGTCATTTTTGATGCAGTGACACCATAGACTGTAAAATATATGGACGTAGTACCCGTGATGTCACCCATAGGTTTCTGAACACTGCAAAAGAAGCCACAAGTAGGCGCGGCAAACCGTCGCCATTTTGTTAGCGAGTCATCGCACAGACGGCGGGATACCAAACAAGGGCAAAGAGGCGAAGAGTGACCGGAGCTACAGACACCTGCTGGCATTTTGCTTGGACCTGGCTTAGACAGACGTTACTTTGAGAAAACACTTAATACTTCATTACCTGCGACTCGTTTGTATTCTGACCACATGTGCTTGGCTGTACACTATATCAATAAAGTGTTTAGACTTTTAAAAACACTGCTTTAACACATTGAGCCACTAAACATTGTTCTTATGAAGTTTTTCTACAGGAGGAAAATGCAAATTATTTCCAAACACTTCAGATATAGTCTGTGTTAGCAAATGCAAGTCTATTGATGAAATCCAGCATAACACTGCATGACGGGCGATACAGTGGCGCAGTAGGTAGTACTGTCACCTCACAGCAAGAAGGTCGCTGGGTTGCTGGTTCGAACCTCGGCTCAGTTGGCGTTTCTGTGTGGAGTTTGCATGTTCTCCCTGCCTTCGCGTGGGTTTCCTCCGAGTGCTCCGGTTTCCCCCACAGTCCAATGACATGCGGTACAGGTGAATTGGGTAGGCTAAATTGTCCGTAGTGTATAAGTGTGTGTGTGAATGTGTGTGTGGATGTTTCCCAGAGATGGGTTGCGGCTGGAAGTTGCGTAAAAAACTTGCTGGATAAGTTGGCGGTTCATTCCGCTGTGGCGACCCCGGATTAATAAAGGGACTAAGCCGACAAGAAAATGAATGAATGAATGAATGAACACTGCATGACAACGCTTCAGATGACGGTTCCAGAGCCTACAGTTAATCAATCTGTCAGATTCTGGAGTGCTTTACAGGTCTAAATGGAAATATAAATGATAAATGATCTTAAATAAAACAAATACATGTATAGTAGATGGTGTATAAGTATATAGCTTTACTGGCATGTGAAACGGAGGCCACGTGAATGGTTTGTGAGCACAAATAAGTGCACACAGCATCTCATATCATCTGATAATTGTAAGAAATGAGTCCAAAAAGCAACTGACTGTGTAAAGCCACAGAAAACAACACAAAAATATGATGTGTATGCCGAGTTCAGTTGCTAATCTGCCGGAGTCAGCTGAGGTGAAGTGACAGCGACCAGCGAGACCTAGCTGTCACAAAAGTAGCCACGCCCTTAATTATGCAAACTTAATATAGCCTAATATAAAGGAAACGGATGAGTTATAAAAAAATTCACCCCCCCACACAGTTGTTATGAAGGGTAATATTAGCTATATGAACAAGCGTGATTCAGAGCACTCACACATTTCAAACAAACCAGGAAACAGGGGTCAAATGCACCCGGGCATAGCCTAATGTGAATAGCCTATCTTTTCAGATAGCCTAATGTGAATACACCCTAAGAGACAAGCTAGTAAGAGTCTGCAGTCTTTAGAAACCTTGTTAGTTGAGCCATGGAAATGCCTGTTTAAATTGGCTTGGAGTAGGCCGAGTAGTACAGATGGGGTTAAACGGGCAATGGGATGGGAAAGTCAAAGTTGAACTTGAACATTGCATTTTTAGAACAGAGCATCATGCATGACATGCTGCACATTCATCTGGCGAATGGGAAAGCTCAGTGGAACGGAAGTGTGCCTTTAAACGGTCATTTGTTTTTCAGATGATGATGATGATGAAGAGGAGGTGGAAGATGAGGAAGAGGTGGGCGTTGAAGCAGCTTCAGGAGAAGTGGATTTACTTGGCCAGTTGAATGAACCACTACCGCCACTCCTGCCCCCACAAACCCTGAGCACACGCAGACCCGCCGCATCATCCTAACTTCACTAAAGTACACATGCCAACACAAATATTGATCATTATCACTGCAACCTGTTCACAATAATATGGACACCTAAAAAAAACTGACCCTTTTACCAGATGCTGGAACTATTTTTTTGTTTTAGTGACTACTTAAAAAAGTCAGTAGATGACTAAATATAAACATAGATGACTTAGGAAACCCTTCCAAGATTTGTGGTGTTGTTTACTGCGTAGGGAGTGTTCGCGTGGTATTTTCGTCGCAGTTGGCACGGCAGTGGTATTTGAGTTATGAATGATATGTTTTGCCTTAAATGTTGTCTGGATTTCCTATTTCTAAACGTCAATGACAATAAAAGAGTACCCCAATGTAATGTAATCAGTGCTTGAGTTTGGACTAATGCATGTATACAGTAGATGACTGATCTACTTGAAGAAACATCCGTGGCAATGCGTGGAAGTAATCTCCACATCTTTTTTATGCTCACGGAGTTGCCTTCCCCTGGTTTGTAGGCGAGAGTAAACAAGTGTTCACACATCTCGGTGGTCGAGCTGAAATAACGATGCCAGGACATTGCGTAATCCATATATTCTGGCCCAGTGGAGGGTGATCAGTGACAGGATGTGCTTCTGTGGCTGGATTCACACAGAGAAATGGCTACAACCAACTTAATGAGGCCCATGGAGCACAACTCTTACCATGTGTGGCTTCCACCTTCTGCAATGAATGGATCTTATGTGGTGCAGAATGAAACGTACGGTTTTGTGTCTTGTTAGCTCACATCTGAAGTATTGATCTTATTTAGATGTGCTTCACCCGTTCAGTTTAGGACATGGTTCAGTGAAAAGATCTCTCCAGTTGCTGATGGAATGAGTCACCACACGTCAGGTATTTGGTTTGGTGTGAAACGTTTCACTCAGCACCAGTGTTTCTAGTGCATTTGGTAATCCGTCACATTTTTTATAATATATAGGCGTTTTTTTTTTTCTTCGTCTTTATTTTGAGACATCAATGGTGCCTCTAAAGTGAGTGATGTCTTCATATACAGGGCAAGTCTAGAAAAAAAAATCTATCTCTTTTTTTTGTTCATTTATTTATTTTTAAATACATTAGTGTCATTGAGAATCAGTGAGCATATTGATTTAATAATTCAGTTTTAAGTGCAACACCCGGAGGTATATGCATTTATGATTTGTTTTTGAGTTTATTAAAAAGTGTGGATTCAATCTGAAGGGGGAATATCAACTATGAAGGAATGATCCTGGTATGCTCCCTGGTAAAGGCAATCAAGATGTCAACCATCTCTGGATAATTCCTCTGTCATAATAACACTCATCACGATTTATTTTCAGTTTCATTGACACATGTAAACGTGGTGATTGTGAAATGTGCTCTAGTGTATATATTTTAAACATGATTTAATAATTTTCATGTCAATAATCTTAGACAAGAGGTGTCAAACTGTCTTTCAAAGTTTTATTGAAAAATATAAATATAAGACATTCTCTTGCACAACAAAAATTAATGGTTGCTCATTAGTTTATTAACAAACTTAAACAATGTACTGTATGTTACAATGAGACTCAAGTCTGTCAGATAAAATAATACAGTACTGGAAAATATTGTCTTTTTATTTTTTAAAGGAAACCCAAACGTTTTTCATCTACAGTTCTGAATGATCACTTATACAATAACATCGATGGAAAGTGATGACAGTGTTGCGCTTCTGAACACTTTGATTCATATACACCTACTGCACTCTATTCGCCTTCCTTGAGATATCTACAAATAAAACAAGTCACCGGTATAAATAGATCATGATGGAAAAGCAGCACTATGGTACAGAGTATTCATGTTTGTGCTAAATGTAAAAATATCTTTGGCTGATGGGTTCGCTTGTGGTTACTTCCCGAATATTTCCATCATTTTGCGGTTGCTGTGAGCTTGCTGGGCCATTTGCTCGGCTCTGGCCATCTCCAGTACTTCTCGTAGCAGATGAAAGGTCAGATCTAGGGAAATCGGCGGCTCCTCCGACCTGCGCTCCCTCTCCATTGAGTCGAGCGCCCGGAGCGCGTAACTGCCATCCAAGCGGCCGATGTTTCCAACTTTCCCCTCCAACAGACGCTGCGTTAACTGGAGCTGCAGCGCTCTTTTTGGATACTGGGATGTCTCGGGGAAGCTGTCGGCTGGAGATCGGGGAGAAGTCGGGTTTCTGTTGCCGAGCCGGATGAAGTACTCCTCCCCCAAGCGTGCCAAAACCGGCGGGGACTGCCGCTCTCCATCGGGGTCCGCGGCTGGCTGATTGGAGCTGCTCTCGATGGCTCTACATTCATACGGCGGTGGAAAGGCAACGAGCAGAGCCACCGTGGTGACGAGAAAATTGAGCTTCATGTCAAAAAGTGGCGAGGAGAATCTGCGGGAGAAGTGAGTCAATTATGCGCACTATTTCAACTTCTCGGCAACTGTTTTGCGCACTCTGGGACGGAGCTCAATCCTTGACAGATGCAATTTAATCAAAGCGCCCTTAGTGAACACTTGCGTTAATTTTTTTTTTTTTGCATTGCATTGCATCGCATGCATATTTTTAAATCCACTTGGGCATTTACGCGCGCCTTAAAAGTTGGATAGCTGGGTGCCTCATTGTGCGCAAAACACGAGGACGCATCCATAGCAATACAAACTGACTAGCACAAAGATTACCAGTTTAAGATTTTAGCATTACCAATGGTCTATACCTCAATATGAGCTGTCATATTCCAGATAAGATGTTGCGTACCTGTGCGTAATTGGTAAATCCTTGGATGGTTTTTGAACTTTGCGCGGCGCGTCTGTCTTCTAGTTGCTGCCTATCAAGTTATTACTTTTAGGACTTCTTCAAAGCAAGGCTGGAGTTTGCATTTATATAGGCACGGTCAGCGACAAGTGTCACGCATTTAGTAGCTCGCGTCTGCGCAGAGGGGAGAGAGAGTTGACTTGAATGAACGTAAGTGAACAGTTTTCGGTTTGAATGAGTCATCGAGGTTTGTGTGTGCGTCCTTGAGTGTGTATGTGTGTGTGTGAAAAAAGATGCACACAGAACCAGGGGTATTTTCGGATCCTTTATATTGACATTCTTCCCTCTTGAATGAATATGTAAGACTGTACGCTTTAAATATTTTGAAAGATGTATGGGTTTTAAAAATATATGAAATGCATAGTGATAATTACGAGGATCTCTAATTACGACATGAACCCCCAAAGGAGGTCAAAATTAATATTCAAGACAGTCTCCTCTAAATATGTTGAAAGCTTTATATTAGTATAGCTTTATATGCAGGGTGCGAATTATAATGCTTCATAATTATGACCTGAATCCTTAAAGGAAGCTAAAACATAAGTTTAAGGTGATAGTCTTCAATGCAACGATTTTATTGAACAAAAGTTAGATATAAAGTTATGCATAAAACAAACGATCGAGAACAGATCACAAAGTCATGTTCTCTTGAGAAATGTTTCCTCCACGAAAATATGAGTCTTGTTTCAATCTGATTTTAAATTCAGCCTACATTTCACAAATATATGACGAACCCATTATTCGTATTTTGAATACAACAGAAAAATGACAGTTACTTATTCGCGCCAAATTTCTATTTGTCTTGCACAAAACGAAAGTCAACAGACAAAATGAGATAAATTAAAGGGACAATCTCTCTTTTTTAATGTAGCCTGTAAGTAGTTTTTTATCGTTACTGTAAGTGTGAGAAAAGCTTGTAACATTCAGACCATCAAAATACCGTCAACAGCTTGTGTCGTCTAAGAAAGTCATTTGTTTGTAAGGAAATGTAAAGTAAGGTTTCATAATAGTGTGAAAAGTTTAGAGTGTAAATAGAGTGTAAAAGTTTTACTACAAGCACCTAAGCTAACTATGGATAAAATTATGATTAGCATTATGTTTACCACAAAAAACATGTTTTGTTTTTAGTTTAGTTTTTTTTTTTTGTAGTAAAACTTGTTTAGAATTTTTGTAAAAAAAAAAAAAAAAAAAAAGTGCTGTCCCAAAACCGTTCTTTCACTGTTTCACTAATGCCTAGTTCAGACTGCGTGATTTTAGCCCCGATTTTGGCTCGCCGACAGGTTTTGAGAAATCGCCGACAAATGCCTGAAATTACAGTCAAATCGCTGCTCGTGCACGTGAGTGACAATCACACAGTATGAACGATCAAAGACGCGATCTGAGAGAATCGCCGATGAGTTGCCGATGCCTGTGAGATATTTGGCGTGCTAAATATCTGGAGCTGTCGGCGATTCCAATCACGCCGTGTGAATTGAGTTTTGACTGAAAATAACATCAGCGATCGCCTACAGCCAATGAGAGAGCAGCATTCACTTGTGTGTGTGCGTGTGTGTATACCTGCTGCAGGCCAGCGGGAGGCTGGGGGAGAAGTTAAAAGCTGTCTTTTTCGGTTTATTTGGACCCACGAAATGGAGGGAAAACTAGTGGAGGTTTGACAGGACTCAGGAGCAACCGTGTCTGTTTGACGTTTCATACAGAAAGAAATTAGTTTATTATCAACGTTGAGGAGAAATGGCTAATTCCCTTTAAACCAGGGTTAGCAAACATGTACATGTTCTACCCCATTAAAGGCTTCTTTCTCATTATGTAGTTAATAACAAAAGATATACTACATGTTTTTGGCTGTGAGACGTAGTTTGGACAAAGTTGTCGGCGAATCTCCCTATAGTAAAGTCATGCAATGTAAATGTCCTTGTCGCCGAACCATCTTGCAGTGTAAACAAAGCAGCGACGAAAAGCTAGCCCAGATAGTCATGCAGTGTGGAAACATCTGTGACACAACTAGTTTGTAAATCATGCAGTCTGAACTCGGCATAAAACACCATGGCTGCGTCCAAAATCGTCTACTACTCAGTGGGTACTGCGTTTTAATTTAAACATACTACTCGGCTGTAGGGAAAGTGTGTTCTATGTCAGTAGTATGACTGTAATTCAGACGTACAACTACAGCCACCATTTTGTCAGTTCTGTCAGTTGCGTCGCTTCACTCCCATTCAATGATGTCTGTCACGATGCATCCTGGGATAGTGTAGCGTCCATCCGATGCACACTTCAGAATCTCGCTGGAAGTAATACGTCATCCGGGTACTTATCACATACTGCTTTTCGAATTCTATAAATTCGGATTTACTACTCAGCTCGCATACTGTTTGTAGCGTACTATATAGTAGGGAAGTATGCGATTTCAGATGCACCTCAGTGTATTTTACGTACAGAAAGCAAATGCTAATGTGGTATTTAATGTGGTATTTCAACACAATCTCACAGCAATTCGTAACTTTTTCATTTAGTGGCTAATTCGTATGAATTCGTACAATCTAATTCGTACCATTTAGTACGATTTGCTCATCCCCCAATGATAGTTGGGTTTAGGGGTGGGGTTAGGTACCACGCCTCCTTTTTAAAATCGTACAATTTCGTACAACTGAACTCATACGAATTAGTACGAATTAGCCACAAAACTGCCAAAACGTAAAACACTTAAGTTTTCTCGTGAGATCAGGCTGGGTATTTATCGGTCACCTTTGTCTTTGTCAGTGTTCTCGACATCATGTACAACTACCAAATTTGTGAGTGATTTTGTCTCGTAGGACTCCATTTTGTTTATTTAATATAACAGTACACATCTACAATCACAAAACCCATGACAAAATGTAAACATCTTCAAAGCATCCTCCATCCTCTGGTTGATGGCTGGTACCTAAAACTGAGTCCCTAAACACAACACAACTCAGGAGCAAACTACTCTACTGGCCTAAAGATATATTACTCCTAGCTAAAATAAACGTCTTCAACAATAGTTGAAAACTCTGTAATTTCACAAGGAATCTATTTAGTTTGTTCATTTATTTTGCCTCAGCTAATCCCTTATTTTCGCCACAACGCAATGAACCGCTATCTATAGCATGTGTTTTACACAATGGTTGCCCTTTCAGCCGCAACCCATTACTGGGAAACTTATTTTTTTTTCAAATTTTTTGACAAATGATTATTTCAGAACACATCACACTGTATATATGTGTGAGAGTTTGTCAGATACTGTCTTGAGCAGTTGGAACCAGAGCAGACCTCATTATTATTCATGACTGTCCCAAATATGGTCAAATAATATAAGACCAATTCTTATAGTTGGACATGGACCTGCAAAACTGTTCATGTATAATTTTTGCATGTTCCTAAGCTACATACTATCTCTTTAGATATGAGAGTACAGTTTAACATTGTATAAATGCATTCTGTGGCATTTGAATTCTCCAAATACGCATTTAAAGTACTGTCAGAAAAAGTCATTGCCTTTAACAAGTTATTGAATAATTCATGCAATAATTCAAACGAAATAATAACACTTGTCTTGTTTTCTGTTGTGAATCCATAATCTTTACTTAAAAGCAGCTTGCTTGGCTAATTTAGCATTTCACTGACTGGTTTCGAATGTTTAGTTACATTCTTGATCCTTGCTCGTTTGCATAATCATCTCTAATTACCAAAGATGCATTTTAAACGGGTGTAACTGCACTAATCAATTCCTTGCTTGCCAGTCCAGGTTGTTCCCTCCTTAAAATCGATGTCAGATATGTCACACTTAACTGCGGGTTGTTCAGTTGTTGCAGCCACACAGGCGTGGTGAACTTCGGCCAGTGTTCTAGTGAGGGTGTCACTTATCCAGACAGCACAGACAGAGCTCTGGGTCGCAGTGATTACAGATGCGCAGCGGCAGGACCACGTCACTCTCGCAGTTGCTGCTGTCAAGTGCTGTCCTCCCCCCCAAAACCCCCACCTCTCGCTCTGCTCTGGCCATGAGGGAGGCTAAAAGCTGGAACACTTGGCTCGAGCCCTTTCACACCTGCTTTCAGAATGCCAATCAGATTTGCATCCCAATCAGCTTCTAGACAATACATGCTAACATTTGTAAATAAAGTGAAGGTTACATGTTTCACAAACAGTTCTGAATGGAAGTTTTTGAATTGCTGCAGTCATGTGGGGTTTTTATAAAAACATTATTACTAAAAATGTGCAAAATTATAAGCCACTTTTAATAAACAGGATACAAATGTAAGTCTAAAATAGATATTTCTGCTATTGACAAACTAATTGTTTGAGAAAAGGGGTGCTTATTTTGTGATTGTTGGATGATGGCAATGCCTAAGTAAATATTCTACTATTTAAAAAGTTTATTATTTATTTCAAAATAAGTGCACATTAGTGTCTGGCCGCATTTTCAGCAATGCTGGTTCTGAAAGTATTTTCCATTTCAATTGTCCATAAGGATTTTTAGAAGGTCTTTAATAAAGTGTTATAAGCCATGCAAACCAACCAGCTTAGATCATAACATTGCATTGTACTTTTAGGCTTCAGTGAAGGGGGAATACAAAAACAAAATAGAAAATATCAATATTTTAATAAAAATATTATCCGTTTATACAAAAAAAAAATCTGTAACCTGCTTATCAGTAAGTTTCCATGTATTTAAATTTTCATTCTTGCAACACATTTCTTTGTTGTTGCATTTTGTGCATCAATTCTCTATTGGAGACAGGTCGGGACTGCAGGCAGGCCAGTCACGCAACTGTATCCACCTTGACTGTATGGAACATTGTGGAAAACTCAAATAAAAAAAAAGAAAGTAGTGATTTCCAAACTGACGTTAAATTGCATTCATTGTAGACAACATGAACACAAAAAATCATGTTTTGTCTGGGCATCTTTATTTGATTTGTAAATATACATCTTTTACTGTCATTCAGATCTGCAACACATTTCAAAGAAAGTTGTGACAGAAGCAATTTAGAACTAATCAAGTCAATTGGTTAAATAATGATGTGATTTGAAACAGGTGATATCAACAGGTGATTGTAATTATGATTTGGTACAAAAGCAGCATCCAAAAAAGGTCTAGTCCTCTAGGAGTAAAGATGGGCAGAGGATTGCCAGTTTGTCAACAAATAAATGAGAAAATTATTGATATGTTTAAAAACAATATTTCTCAAAAAAAGATAGGGGAACATTTAGATTTTCACCTTCAACTGTGCATAACATAAATAAAATATTCAAGAACTCTGGGATAATTTCAGTGTGTAAAGGACAAGAATGCAAGCCTAAGCTGAACAACCCTGATCTCCGATCCCTCAAGTGGCACAGCATCAAAAATTGCCATTCATATGTAAGCGATATCACCACATGGATTCAGGGCTATTTTGTCAGGAGCAACATGTAGTTACATCCACAAAAGCCAGTTAAAACTGTACTGTCTGAAAAGGAAGCCCTAGGTTAACAGTGTCCACTAGCGCCGTTGTCTTCTCTGGGATTTGAGGCTTCTGGGATGGACCATCACACAGTAGAAACATGAACTGTGGTCAGATAAATCAGTATTTCAGGTATTTTTAGGGAGAAATGGACATTGTGTGCTCCGAACCAAAGAAAAAAAAGATTGTCCAGACTGTTACCAGCAATAAGTCCTGAAGCCAGGATATGTCATGGTATGGGGTCTTGTCAGTGACCTTGGCAAAGGTAACTTGCACTTCTGTGATGACACCATTATTGCTGAAAAGTACATAAAAAAGTACAAAGAGATTTTGGAGCTCAATATGCAGCCTTCGTTTTCAAGGATGCCTGCATATTTCAACAAGACAATGCAAAACCACATTCTGCACACATTACAAAGTCCTGGCTGTGGAGGAAAAGGATACAGGTACTTAACTGGCCTGCCTGCAGTCCCGAGATGTCTCCGACATTTCAGAGTGGTAAATGCTTTACTGTTCCATTTTTTTTTTAAATGTGTTGCAAGAACCAAAATTGGGATACACTTTTTTTTTTTGTCACCTCACAGCAAGAAAGTCACTGGTTCCAGTCTCGACTGGGCCAGTTGGCATTTCTGTGTGGAGTTTGTGTCCTCCAGGTGCTCTGGTTTCCACCACAGTCAAAAAACATGCAGTATAGGTTAATTGAAAGAACTAAATTGGCTGTTGTGTATGAGTGTCTGTGTTAACAAAAGAGGTGGGTGTATGTATGTACTCTGGCTTATGCGTACAACATAAGCGTATTTGGTGGTTCATTCAGCTGTGGCAAACCTGATAAATCAGGGATTAAGCCAAATTTCAATGAATGAATAAATGAATGAATTAATTAAAAATTTAAAAATAAATCCTACACCTATTTTTTGAGTATTTGATGTTTCATACTACACCAAATAATAATCATTAACATCTCAAATGAATAGGATAGATTTTATGACATTAGTGTATGAGCTGTTTTATGGCTATTCTTTTATATAAAACAAAACAGGTCAAAATTATATCATTGCTGTGTGATTTTAACAATTGGGTAAAATCCAAAAGTAAAAAACGGGACTGCACAAAAACAACCATTTTAGTAAGGGAAACAAATATGTGATGTTAAGCTAAAAATGAATGCTCTAACATAACCATTAGTTCCTACAATAAAAGCATGTAATTTATTCATCTAACATTTAAAACAAAAGTCGTAGGGCACCAATTTGCACCCTATTTGTGGAAAGTGCCATTACATTTCTGATATGTGGGATGGGGAAGGCTCAGGGGAAAAAGGCAGACGGCTAACAAGAAGAGTGGATTCATCCCAAGAATAACGTTATTATGGATAATGACTGCATCCATCTACGATAAAGCTGACAGATGAAGAAGCGCGGCAGACATCTTGGTTCTATTTTGAGCCCCTCAAAGCACCTAGTCCCTAATCCAGTCAAATTTACGCCGGTGATTCACTCTGAAAATTAATTATTATTATATTCAGGTACCTCAGCCGTCTGTGTGATCTTAAGAAAGTTGGACAAAACACATTTATGAAGCATGCATTGATGTTTCAGACCGAATACTTATTGTTTTTCCGCTTCGCCGCGTAGGTGTTTTGATTATGATTGATTGTAAAAGCGTTCAAACAAATGATAAGGTCAAAAGCTTAAGTGTTTCCCTGCAAAAAAATAAAGCAGAGCAATTTTCCCTCTTCCCCCTTCAGGCCTGGTGTCAAGTCCCATCATGACATGTGGCTGCTTTGTGACACAAATCCAACGTACCACCTCGCTGTAAAATTCGCCAAAAATTCGCTTGTGGTCATCGATGTCACTACAGTTTCAAATCAACGTCTGTAGGTGGATCACAAAACACGCTATGTGACCAAACATAGGAAGTGCCACAGGCCCAACGCACTGGTGTCTGTTGGCTAATAAGACTCATAAAGCATATGATGCGTCGCTTTGTTTACCAGCGGCCCTCACGACAAAAAGCCGACCCACTTCAGAGAGTTAGTGAACCATTAAATCTTGCTCTTGATAAGCGCAACACTCAAAAGTTCATTCGAGTCCTCACCTCATTTGTACCTCGTGTCGCCAAAAGACTCTTCACTTTCATTCCTGTAATTGCATCGGATTACGGCAGCGCTGTTAACAATGATGCTGTTAAGCTGCGCAGCGTCATCAGCAGATATAGTCTATTCTGGTCAACTGCTAGGGGATATCAATAAAAGGTTGTCGCAACTATAAACGAGTTTAAAAGGGCTCAGAGTGCCTGCTGATCTCCTGCTCCAAATAGACTGGGCTCCGACTCAATAGAATGGGGCTCATCTGTCTTCTCAATGGGGGTGTTTGCTGATATGAATTGGTGTCTTTAATTGAATTCAGAAAACTTGGAATATTGGCTCCCTCTGGATTTTCAGATGCATATTAATGGGGTCTGGAGAAAAAAAAACAGCACACTCAGATGTTTGGAGACAACATACTGATATTAAATGAAAGACGGTTATGGGTTGTGGGCCATAATAAATGAGGGTTTTTACTAGAAGTTTTAATAGAATGCCTTGTAGAATTGTAGTTAATTGTTGAGGGAAAATATGCCTATTTTTACCATGATTTAGAGAAGATACCCACTAAAATGTAAATTTGTGAAACAGATACAAAAAATGCCAGGTATATTTAAATGATATTTTAAACGCACAACATAAAAATAGAAATTATTTATACAAATTAATGAGCTAGGTTCTCCCCGCCCACCATTCCCATGTGCATGTCAGAGCCATAGTCCTGTCTCACCTGTCTGTATCGATGTGATGCATGTCGCTTTCACGTCAAACACACTTTCGTTATAAAGTACAAAATAAACCTGATTTAAGTCCACAAACCGGGATTTAAACATATTCTTTCATACTTACTCACACAATGCGCATATCTGTCAACCCTCCCATTTTTTACCAGGAATCTCCTGTATTTTCCAGCTATCATCCCATAGAGGTTTTCCCATATATCTCCCGTATTTTAATCGTTCTATGAAGGGCAATAAACATTAAAGAGTCGATCCTCCCTATACACAAGTCATACCGCCAAACCACCAGTGGACGCCCCTTGCTCTTAAATGTGAATCTATTCTGTGCTTTAATTTTATTTAGACATCAAAACACTTTGAAATAAAATGTAATAATAGCAGAATTCCTTTCCTTTCCATTACAGGCGCCATCGCCCCTCCAATGCAATCCTCAAAACTTGTAGCAGTGTGTGACTGTCAGATGCGCTCTATAGTAATAAATAGACTCTGATTCCCAAATAGATTCTGTACATACGATTTGAAGCAGAATGAATGTGGACACTGACACGGACACTTATCCCTTATTTTTACATCCCAATGTTGAAAGGTATGACTATAGTGTGGTGATTAATTACGCAGCGATTTTAATGTATTTATTACAAACATGCACTGTTTTAAAAATGTTTTAAACTTGTAAAACTTGAGTTGCAGATGATCACAGTGAGCTGAACAGATCTTTTAATTCTAGTTGCTTTGCAAATATCCTGTCTTGTGGATATGATTGTAAGCGTTACTATACTATACTATACTATACTATACTATACTACACTATACTATACTACACTACACTACACTATACTATACTATACTATACTATACTACACTAATACGGGGCTGTCAGTCAATTTGGTGGTTGCGGAAAACCGCATTCTTACATCACGTTGCAGTCAGCCTCAAAATGTGAGAGATTTGGACCTATTTTAATATCAAGAAATAAAAAAAGAGACTTGTATTTCTATGACTCCAATATGACTGTGGACATACTATACTTGCACACAGTTTTGTCCAAACTGCTGACAAAAATGTATTTTCATTATAGAATTTTGCTTATACATACTTAGTGACTTCTGTCCCTTAAGTCACAAGAATAAAGCTGAATCACAGTGGATGCAGAGCTGTATCATGCTAGACAGATGGGGGATTGTTAAAAACTGGAAATCTTTCAGTCGACCTCCGATCTTCAAGTGGATCTCAAAGTTAGGACGAGTTGCAGCTTTTGAAAAACTCTCAGTTTACATGGAAGGATTGAAATTTATTTTGAGAAATAGGAAAGAATTACGGAATTTCTGCGACCCACAACGCTAGCAAACATATAACAAGACAAAATAATAATTAAAGCTATGATATTAGCATCCCCCACCCCTTTTTTCTTGTATGTGTTTTGATTTGGTTTACTTACTTAATTTATATGACATTTATTTTTTGTGTTTATTTATTTTGTATTGTTCTACTTTTATGGTAATGCTCTGTTTTTGATATTCATCTGCATTAACTGGAATAAGAAAAAAAATGTAATTATAATTTAGGTTTTCATGAACTACAAACCAACATGAGATCCGAACTTGCATGAAACAGTTGCCTAAATTCTTGAATAAGAGTGTGTATGGGTGTTTCCCAGTACTGGGTTGCACCTGGATAGGCATCGGTTGTGAAAACATATTTCAGAATAGTTGGCGGTTCATTCTGCTATGGCAACCTCTGATAAATCAGAGACTAAGCCAAAGGAAAATGAATGAATGAATGTTCCCTGCAGCTCCAACAAGCTTATGGGATAGCAAATTGTCCGCTGGTTTCACACTGCACTGCAGGCACCATAAGACCCGCACTAGTCTTTAATCTAAAATGAATTATAATGCAAACACAGCAGAGACTTTATTGTCTGACAGACATGTCTGAATTCATCCGCTGTACCCTATAAGTTTTAATAAGCTTGTTAAAATCCAATTGCTCATGGGTACCTAAATGTCACCCAGGATTACAGTTCAACCAGTGGAAAGTTATAATATAAACCCAGAGCTCCCAAATCATGTTTCTGTTGCGACTGTCCCCATCAGGTGCATGCAAAATCAGCTCTATTTGGAAATTTCATTTAGTCCACTAAGAGGTCTCTTTGAATACAAGGAGCTCTTGGCGGACAAGCGGAGCAGATGAGGTCAGACACAGAGCGGAGATTTCACCCCTCAGGACATGAAACTCTCAATCCAACTGGATCAGCACTGACAAACCAAATCTCACACGGCGGCAAGCAGCAGCTAAATATCAGCAGGCTTAATAGGATAGTTTATGCGAAAATTCAAATGTGCTGGTTATTTACTTACCCTCAGACAATTCATGATGCAGGTGACTTTTTAATTTAGTAAAACAGTGGTAATAAAGATTCTTAAGAAACTGTGGCCATTGGTGATTCATAAAACGCAGGTCAATGGCTGCTGACACACGAGAGAGTCACAAAAACTGCATACAGGCAAAACAAAATTAAAACCAGTAGGTCCTGATGAAAAACTTGAGACTTGATGAAGTAAAACAGTCACACTGTGGAAGAAACTGAACATTACTTGCAACAAGTTTAGCTTTAATTCACCACCTCACTTTCACAAACGAAACATTCTTCTACAATTGTTCACCAAATCAACCTAATCTGTCTGAAACAGTTTGCAGAATGACCGAGCACATCTACAGGTTACCCAATCAAAACTTACTTTCAGATATGGCGACAGATGACTTGACTCATAATGAGCCAATATACTGAAATTTATATCCCATAATGCCCTTTTTTGCCATCTCATTCCTTGTTCCAGTGGTTTCAACATTTTTGAACTGAAAAAAGGTTCAAACTCAGATTTTTTGTGTTTTTTGTAAAATGGAGAGTTGACGAAGATGATAGTTTATTTCCATTATAAATACTTCATACACGTTAAACATAATCATTTCATTTAGGAATGCACTGAAATTAAACTTCTGTGATGAAACCAAAAATTCTGGAAAAACTGTTTTATAATAATTATTTTATTAAACAATAATAAAGTAATTTTGTGAAACTTTTTATATTTAACCCAGTATTTTGGATTATACTGATTTAAAAACACAAGTCAGTAAGATAACCACATATTACTGACCGTAACACTTTATTGACAGTGAATGTGTCAAAGATATCATTATACTGTATCAGCGTTGCCAGGACAGCAGGAAAAAGTATACTACATATAAATGTGCAGTCTGTGCATTATTTGGGTGAACTTTACATTTCCGGCAAGGACATGTGTTTCATGTATAGATAGTTTACGTATACATGAGTGAAATATTTATAGAGTGGAATATTGACCTAATTTGATATCAGTGAGTTTCATACCACAGTGCTTTCTGCGTCTAGTTTGAATGGCCCTTCACACCACGTAGTAACGAGTGCATATCATTTTTTCCAGCTTAGATATTTGGCAGATTTTCTCTTCTAAATGAAAACCAAAAACCTGGAATATTTAACAGTTTTGTGGTGGCACAGTGTGTCAGTTGTTAGCACTGTTGTATCACAGCAAAAAGGGCGCTGGTTTGAGTCCTGACTGGGTCAGTTGGTATTTCTTTATGGAGTTTGCATGTTCTCCCCTTGTTTGTGTGGGTTTCCTCTGGGTGCTCAGGTTTCCCCCACAGTCCAAAGACTGAATTAGATTAAAGCCAAAGTTTAAGTGCATGTGTGAATGAGTGTGTATATGTGTTTCCCAGTAATGGGTTGTGGCTAGAAGGGCACCTGCTGCGTAAAATATATGTCGGAATAGTTGATGGTTCATTCCGCTGTGGAAACCCCTGATAAATAAGGAACTAAGCTGAAGGACAATGATTGAATTAAACTATTTTGATATCATTGGGTTTCATAGCACATTGCTTCCTGTGTCCCGTGTGAAAGGCACTTGACACCATGCAGTGACTACAGCTAGAGTACAAAAACCTAATTTTTCATGGCCATTTTTGGTGGTGAATTAGTTATTTCAACCAGAAACAAACTTTCCAAAGGAACCGGTTTATAGAAAAAAATTAGACGGACTTCACGGTTTATCTGAGGCTATTGCTCGCAAATAATGTAAATAATGATCCATTTCTTAGACAGACCAATCAACTTGCTTTAAAAGACTCAATATATCACATATATCAATATGTTTTTTTGTCTCTCAAAGTGCTGTTAGCCAATGACTTGCATTTTATAACACACCAAGCATCAGTTTTAGAAAAAAAAAAAATCATATTTAATGTTCTACTCAAGAAAAAAGATCACCTACACACTTTTATGGCCTGAGAGTGAGCACATGTGCAGCAAGTACTAATTTTGGGGTGAACTATCCCTTTAATTATTGATTCAGAGAGTGATGTCCTTAGCTCATACAAGCATCTTTGATTTGCTACTTTGAAATATACCGCATTTCCGGCCCTAATTAAATTTTCTGTTGATAGCTTGAAGCTTGTTATCCTGCAATAGGAAGTTTTGTTATATTGGTGGATATTTTGGGAAGACTTGCCTAATTGAGGAGAAGGAACAAAGATTGACTTGATTTAGATTCAAAGAGTGGACAGTGTGTCGTACAGAAGTGCTGAAATTTATCTTTTGTTCTGCCTCCCACAGGTCGGTTCATTAAGAAATGTATTATTTACAGCTAATATGAAAACAATATGCAGCATTAGAGGTTTCAGTCATGAATGCTGAGCTCCTATCTTGCTATTTAAAGCGCTGTTCTTTTCAATTGTTTACGCAGCAGGGATTTGTCACTGTATTTTTTATCTTTTTTTTTTTTTAAAAAGCAGCGGTTAAATCTAGGTCACAGCTTTTATACTAACAATACCCAGCTCTCCATTCTTAGCAATTTATGGAATATCATCCAAATGTCAAAACGTTTTTCCATTACTGCAGAACTTGTGCATGTAATTCAGTGCATTTATACATGAATAAATTGCACTCACCGACCACTTTTTTTTAGGTACACCTTACTAGAACCAGGTTGGACCACCTTTTGTCTTCAGAACTGCCTTAATCTTTGGTGGCATAGATTCAACAAGGTACTGGAAATATTCCTCAGAGATGTTGGTCTTTATTGACATGATGGCATCACACATTTTCTGCAGATTTGTCGGCTGCGTATCCATGATGTGAATCTCCTGTTCCAACACACCCCCAAAGGTGCTCCATTGGATTGAGATCTGGTGACCGTGGAGGCCATTTGAGTACAGTGAACTCAACTCTTGTCACTTTCAAGAAACCAGTCTAAGATTTGCTCTTTATGACATGCCCCATTATCCTGCTGGAAGTAGCCATCAAAAGATGGGTACACTGTGGTCATAAAGGGATGGTGCCAACCCAGGCACATTGTGGAAACGTAGTCCCGCGGACGTTTCTGGAGACCGCGGAATACGTCCCAGCGGGTACGTACGGCTGCAGTTTTTGTTTTCGCGAATCCGCGAGAGGCCGCTGTTGCGTGCTTTTTCGCACCTCAGACGCCTCTTGCGCTCAGTTCTCGCGTGAACCCGCCGGAGGCCGCTGTCCGACTGACCGGATGATTGACTGCGCGACCGGCCAATCGGCCGACTTGTCCTCCTCCTTCCCTGAACCCAACCGATTTTACCGATCGACCCGGCCGCCCGCCCGCTCGCTTCCCTAAACCCGAGCAACAGTTCACAAAAGCTGTCCAAAAAAATAAAAGCCCTGATTTTTTTTTTATTCCACCGCGTTTACGGATTTTGCCGCGTTCTCACCCTGTCACGAAACTCGTTCACTTAATTTTTGGGATTCTGTTTTTGTCTTACCTGATAGCTGGAACTGCTCTTCCGCAGCCTCAAAACCGGTCACCGTGGTCGACCCCTCTCCGCATCTCGAGCCTGCCGACGTACACGCTGAGCTGAGTGGACAAATGGGTTGCAGCGGGGAAGCCCTCCACAAGGAGGTAAGGCAAGCGCGAAAGGGAACAGCGTCACACCGCCCCGCAGCGTTCTCTTAAAAAAAATAAACGCGGCCATACGTACCCCTCGGGACGTATTCCGCTGTCTCCAGAAACGTCCGCGGGACTACATTTTCAGAATGAGCTTGGGTTGGATGGTGCGGTGTTGACACGATGCTCAATTGGTACTAGCTGGCCCAAAATGTGCCAGGAAAATATGCCCCACACCATTATACCACCACCACCAGTCTGAACCGTTGATACACGGCAGGATGGATCCATGCTGTCATCAAAGTTGGACGAGTTGTGCGTTCAGAGATCCTCTTTTGTATACTTTGGTTGTAATAAGTGGTCATTTGAATTACTGTTACCTTTCTTTCAGCTTAAACCAATCTGTCCATTCTCCTCTGACATTAACAAGGCATTTTTGCACACAGAACGGCCGCTTACTGGATATTGTCTCTTTTTTAGACTATTCTCTGTAAACCCTAGAGTTGGTTGTTTGTGAAAATCCCAGTAGATCAGCAGTTTCTGAAATACTCAGACCAGCCCGTCTGGCATTAACAACCATGTCACGTTCAAAGTCACTTACATCACCTTTCTTCCTCATTCTGATGCTCGGTTTGAACTGCAGCAGATTTTCTTGACCATGTCTACATGCCTAAATGCATTTAGTTGCTGCCATGTGATTGGCTTATTAGAAATTTGTGTTGAAAAGCAGTTAGACAAATGATCATATTGAATAACCTAATAATTATTTCAATATGAAAACATAATGTAGCTAACTTTAAACCTATAATAATAATAATAATCCCTGTATAATTAAAAAAAAGTAATATTTTTAATAAAGCTGCTATAAGTAAATGCAAATAAATAACATTGTATTAAATAAAAATAAATGCAGATAAAGGTCATTTTTACAGTATTTTCAGACACTAATTTCTACAAATTGTTATTGATTGAACATCATTCACATTTTATCAACTCAAACTGGAGGAAGCTAAATTAAATAAACGTAATGTGACTGAAGACCTTTAGTTTCCACGTTTTATGTTCTTCACTGCTGGCCTTTGTTGTTGAATCACCTTGAGATGATGAGGAGGCACAGATATTCTGCTATGCTCCATTGCACTTGTCCTTTTCTGGTTTCATCTAACTCATCCAGTTCTGAGTACTTGTCACAGACAGTGTAAGATCCCTGTCTTTTACCTTTTTCTGACACTTTTGGCCTCATGATTTGCTGGGCCTGACAACAACTTCTCAGCTTGATGGAGAAATGATTTGACATGACATGACATGAGTAGCCCTCACAAGAAGACTTTGAGTTCAGCATAAGAATCAATCATACTTTTTAGTCAACAGCACTGACATCTTTATATACAGCCAAAATGTAGAATGAAGTCCTCGGGTCATCTGTCTCTTTAACATTGAAGCCTTCAAGTATGAGAAAAAGCAAATACTTATAAATAATATAATATTTGTCTGTTTTCATTCTGATATAATTTAAATGGTAAAAATCAATTTTAGCAATTAATTAAAATCATGGAATTGTTTACAAGTACAACGAAGATCAAAATTAGAGAAAAAATATTA
This sequence comes from Danio rerio, assembly GCF_052040795.2. Lineage (NCBI taxonomy): Eukaryota > Metazoa > Chordata > Actinopteri > Cypriniformes > Danionidae > Danio > Danio rerio. The sequence continues at coordinate 28,091,062 of NC_141044.1, forward strand.
ATAATGGATGAACATAATTTTACCCTTCAGTCCATTAGACCAAGTCCCTGCTCCTCTTGCTGTACATGCTCCTCCACAAATGTTAGTCAAGCCTTTTGTTTATTTCTGCTGATGAAGTTTGGTCAGCACAAAAGCTTTCAATCCAAATTCTCTTAGGGTGTACACTTCTTGATAAAAGTTTTGTGGCCTATCCAAGTTTTAGGAATCTTAAATAATAACTTGACTTCTGTTGAGTTGATCATTTGGTATCAGAAGTGGCTTATATGAAAGGCAAAGGCCTCTAGATTACACTTGTTTTACCAAAATAAAACATGATCATGCTTTGATTTTTAACTATTTAATTAGTACAGTAAGGTCTGACTTTACTTAGACAAAAGTCTTGTCACTTAACAGAAATAATGTACAGTATAGAATATAAAGTCATGGTGCAGTGAAAAATGAATTATTATTGTATATGACTCCCATGAGCTTGTAGGACTGCATTCAAACATCTCTGCAATGACTCAAATAACTTAATAATAAAGTCATCTGAAATGGCAAAGAAAGCGTTCTTGCAGGACTCCCAGAGCTCATCAAGATTCTTTGGATTCATCTTCAATGCCTTCTCCTTCATCTTACCCCAGACATATTCAATAATGTTCGTGTCTGGTGACTCGGCTGGCCAATCCTGGAGCACCTTGACCTTCTTTGCTTTCAGGAACTTTGATGTGGAGGCTGAAGTATGAGAAGGAGCGCTATCCTGCTGAAGAATTTGCCCTCTCCTGTGGTTTGTAATGTAATGGGCAGCACAAATGTCTTGATACCTCAGGCTGTTGAAGTTGCCATCCACTCTGCAGATCTCTCACACGCTTCCATACTCAATGTAACCGCAAACCATGATTTTTTGTTCACCAAACTTGACTGATTTCTGTAAGAATCTTGTGTCCATGCAGGTTCCATTAGGTCTTCTGCTATATTTGTGATGATTGGGATGCAGTTCAACAGATGATTCATTGGAAAAAATCTACCTTCTGCCACTTTTCCAAGTGATCAACTATAATTCAAGTTATTATTTGTTGCTCTTACAACTGGGATCGATGACAAGACTGGGGCGTTTTAAAATCGTGAAGATCAGTTGATTCATCGGCGGATCGCTCTTATGTCTGATCATATACACCCATGATCTTATCGGCGTTTTCGAATGCATTCAACAGCGCTTAAATGTTAATAGGAAATGGACGTTATAAAATTTCACTACCGATTCATACAGAAATTCCAGCATCATGACTAGAATGTATTCACAGCTGTCTTGTTTGTTTTGGCTGAATCAAACTCTCTATTGTTTCCACCTTTGGTGTGGATCCTTATGTCTGATGTGAATATTCCACAACTGCAGTTACTGGTGCAGTTACTGGTTTACTTGCAAAAATCAGAAAGTGAACCACCACAAATAAAAAAAAAAATCAACATTGTCTTTGGTGCGGACCAAAGCAAATGAACTAATGGGTTTTCCTAGTGTGATTACACCCTCAAACATTAAGACTTGTCAAGATCCTTGCTCTGTTCAGCACTGAACTGAGGATCAATTCCAGCAGCATTGTCTATTGAACTTCTCTGCAATATCCAATCCTTTCATGTGCCTCAAGTGCGGGTGTCTTGACTAAGTTAGTGAAATGTAAATATATATTCACAAATTCAAAATGACCGGCTTCTATTGCAATGAATGCAAGGTTTAACTCTTTGGCCTTCACCAACCTGCTCTCAGCATTTTAGACCTTAGATTACCTTTCTGTAAATTCAGTCAAATCTGTTCTTTTACCCCTTAGGATAACTTCAAACAGAACAAATGAGTTACCTTGACATTTTTAGATATTCACTATTGTACCAATACATCTTACAATTTATACAGCTGCACTTGTAGAAACTATTAAATGTTTTGTTTCTTATAAAACTTAAAAGTTTAAAATGTTTTTTAAGAAATAAAACTTATTATACTTTTATAGTTTATCCACTATTATTTTTTTCTGTATAGAAATACTTCTGTCATAATATCCTCTAAAGTGAACTGTTACTTTGACTTTTTACTATACTTTAGTTATTGTGAGAACGTATCTGTCATTTGTGTAAGAACATAATATGACAGCAATTTCTCTCAAACAAAAGAACTGCAATATAGTAAACCAAATAACATCATTCATTCACAAAGACATGCAGAACTTCATATTTAAAAAGTCTTCTTGCAGTTTAATATTCGAATTTACACAACAGTTCTGTTTGGTTCTTGAATCTGATTGGCTGATAGCCGTGTGGTATTCTGCAAATAACAGCACTCGTACCGCCTCCTCACCCTTTACCCTTGTGTAATCGTTCTCCCACATAGAGTGACAAGCAGAGGACACTCGACAGATTGACAAAAATTGCTGCTGTTGGGCAACATAATGTACATTTGAGGCTTTTTTTAGTCAAGGATGTAGTTGTTTAGATTATAACTATTCAGTTTATTTATAAGACTAGTGCCTACCTTAAATATTTATTATTTCTAAGAGACAGCCATTAATCCTGTCATTGAGCAGAACTCAGTCTCTGTAGACCAGGGTTTTTCAAAGTCTAAGACAGTGGGCCTCCCTTTTGACACAACTTATCCATTGGCGCCCCCCTCCTCCCAAACACACACACACACACACACACACACACACACACACACACACACACACACACACACACACACACACACACACACACATTTATATATATATATATATATATATATATATATATATAAAGACACAGACAGATGTCAGACTGTTAACTCACTTTTATCATCATTTGCATGAAAGTGCAATCATTTAGAGTAATAACAAGTATTTTAATATAACGTTTTTAAAACTAGGATGATGGTTCAATATGAATAGAACAGATCCAAGAACTGTCCAGCCCAGTCAAAACAGTCGAAGTTTAGTGGGTCTCATGCTGTCATTAGCCAAAATATTTTGACAAACCACACATAAAGGTCGTGGTTCATCAGCTGGTCCTGTCCACGTAAATCCTAAACTCAAATACTGATCATCATATCGTCGTCTTTTGGGTTTAAGCCCTGAACTTGAAGGCTTTTGTGGCGAGGGGGCGTGGCCGAGAGCCGTGGGAACGGAGTGAGGCCACCGCGTAAGTGGATCTGCGGTGCGCACCTGACTCGGATCCCACGGAAGGAGCTCTGGATAATAAAAGGAGGAACGAGGGCAGAGGAAGCCGAGAGAGGACCGGGCCGGACATATTTTACTTTTGCTTTCAGTTTGACGGCAGTCTCCGTGAGGAGCTGCTGTCCGTTTGTTTTGGTTTAGACGGCAACCTCCATGAGGAGCTGCCGTCACTGTTATTAATAAATCATTTTAAAACTGCGTCGGTTCTCCGCCTCCTTCTTTCCGGCGGCCAAAGGGCTTTGAATCGGGGGGTCTCAGAAACTGGCCCATTGTATTAGCAGGCATATACCTGTATTGGCGGGCTTGCCAAACAGAAACGAATTAACAGCTATGGCCTTCTGGGTAAAAAAGGTTTTCTTATATTTGACGTATTATTATTATTATTTTTTTTGCTTTATTTAATTAAAACGTTTAAATATAATAAAAAATACATATAATAATTAAACTTAATAATTATATTTTTATTGTATTATATTTCTTCCCGCGCCTCCCCTGACATGCTCTGGCGCCCCCCAGGGGAGGCGCGCCTCACACTTTGAAAACCCCTGCTGTAGACTGAAGGCATTTCATGGCGTTCAGCATTAAAATCTTAAAATGTGAGCAAAATCACCAATGTTTTTTCATCACTTCAGATATTATGCTTGAAAATCATTTAAATACTAGCTCTAAAGTGACACTGGGAGCCATATCGCACACAATATACTTGTGTTATATTGCTATTCTATATTCCAATTTGATTAGGTTTATAACATTAGATGTGAAATATCATCCAAAATTTTCTGATTGCAGTCTTAATGTTCATGCTGACATTTTTTATTTCAAATTGACAAACTTAAAAACAACAGTGCGGATGTGTAGTATATCTGTGTCATATACACCAACCACCCTATGCTATAAATGCTGGAATTGTGCTGAAGTTCCATTCAGGTTGTAGCTTTCAAAACAATCATGCCCCTTTTTAGTGCAAATGATGCTTATTTTGGAATACTGCATATTTGTCATTAAAAGAAGTGCATGGTGAACTTCACCTGAACAGCAGAATCCATTGCAGTCTTCAAGATGACACACTCTTCTGGGAAAAACAATATCAAAGATAAGAAAAATCAACATGAACTTATAATATCCCAGTTGACAATAAACTATGAATCTCACTTTAACATTTCTCACAGACAGAAATCGTGATCTACAACTCAATTGACAACATATGAGGAGAAGCAGGCACCACTGGAAAAAAAGGCATCACAGTTTTTTTGTTTCTTTGTACGTCAAGGTGCCTTTTTTTCTTATGAAAACCTTTAGGGCTTGCTGCTGGCTTCCAGACCCTCTGAATTTGTTATAAGGAGTTTAAGATTTAAAGGAGAGCTTGAAGCATTGAACATATGTCTGTAAGCATTCCAATAAAAAAAAAAAGTGAGCAGAATTGAATTTCATTTGCAGGTATTTCAGTTTTAAATGTATTATTCAGGCATGCGCTGCAGAATATTTTTTATATTAGTGAACATAAAACTCAAGAACATCGTATTAATAAAATCGGATCTGCAATTCAGATGTGGCACGGCACGCAATGATTGTTTACTGAAGTACCTTGCCAACTAACTCCACTACCTAAGTGCAATTCCATGAATATTTTAACCCAAGTGTACTTAATTTTCTTTTGTGTGCCAGCTTTTAAAGTAAAATGCTTGAGAGACATCGCATTGCACCGTAAAACATGCCTCGTTCAGGGCAGTTTCGTAAGAAAAACGTCACTCTTTTTGGTTAGGTAACCGAAATATATAAGTTTTATTTAACTCAAATACATTATTTAATACGTCTGAATCAATCTACATTAGGTAACACCAATGAAAGCGACTTTAAAGGTCAGGTCAGGTAGAAGTAGTCATAGTCTTCATGTTTCAGTAGTAAACAAACACTTTGAACATTTTATTAAATATAACCCTTTTAACCATGTTATGGGGATTTTTTTGGATACTCTTACAAAACATTCAGTTTACTTTAATTCACTTCTCTGAAATGTATGCTTCAGATCCTTCTCACAAATATACTTAATATTGCACTTAAGTACAGTATACCGACAGAGAAGTCTTAGTTTATTTGAACATTACACTTGTTCATAATAACTACATTAATTAATTACATCTTCCCAGCTGGCCCAGTTGACATTTCTGTGTGGAGTTTACATGTTGTCCTGGTGTTGGCGTAAGTTTCCTCCGGGTGCTCCGGTTTACCTCACAGACCAAAGACATGTGCTAATAAACTAAATTGGCAGTAGTGTATGAGTGTGTGAGTGAATGTGAGAGTGTATGGGCGTTTCTCGGTACTGGGTTGCGGCTTAAAGAGCAGCCGTTGAATAAAACATATGCTGGAATTGTTGGCGATTCATTACGCTGTGGTGACCTCTGAAATAGACACTAAGCTGAAGGAAAATGAATGAATGAACAAACGAATGAATGAATGAATATGGTCTGGTTAAAGAGTCAGACTTACCATCCAAAGGTTGCAGGTTCAAGTCCTTGTCAGGAATTGTTGGTAAGGTATGTGTGTGGGTGTGCAGTTGTATCAATTAAATAAATTCATGTACAAATTCTAAGCATGGGACAAAGTTCAAAAATTAACTATCTAACTAAAGTATTAAAAAACTATAGTACTACTCATGAGTAGTAGTACTAGTAGTATACTCAATACTCACTTAAACAAAATGTCATTGTAGACTAGTTGTGCACTTAGTAAAAGTATATTATTTTATACTAAATATGGGCCAATTTATTCCCTTGAGGTGTTCAAGTAAAACATTTAAAAGTATACTTCTAGTACATAGATGTAAATAAATGAAGCATACTTCAAATACTATTTACTTAAGTACACTTTCCAAAACTGTAGTTCACAGAAAAAAAATGTATTCCATTATTTACTCTCCTCTGACTTCTTCCAAACCAGTTTCATTCATTCATTCATTTTCCCTTTAGTCCCTTTATTTATCTGGACAGAATACAGCAGAAAGAACCATCAACTTATCCAGCATATGTTTTACACAGTGGAAGACCTTCCAGCTGCAACCCAGAACTGGGTTCATCCATACACACTCATCCACTCACATACACTGTGGACAATTTAGTTTGTTCAATTCATCTGTACCACATGTTTTTGAACTTGTGGGGGAAACCGGAGCAGCTCGAGGAAACCCACAACAACACGGGGAGTACATGCAAACTCCACACAGAAATGTCCACTAACCCAGCCGAGGCTTGAACCAGCAACCTTCTTTCTGTGAGGCATCAATTCTAACCACTGAGCCCCTGTGCTGCTCCAAACCAGTTTGTTTGTGTGTATATATACAGTTGAAGTCAGAATTATCATCCTCCCTGAATTATTAGCTTTCTGTTTATTTTTTTCCTCAATTTCTGTTTAACGGGGAAGATTTTTTTCAACACATTTCTAAACATGATAGTTTAAATAACGCATCTCTAAAATTTGATTTATTTTATCTTTGCCATGACATTCAAAAGGCTTAACTAGGTTAACTAGGCAGGTTAGGTCAGGTAAGTTATTGCATAACAGTGATTTGTTCTGCAGACTATCAAAAAAATTAGCTTAAAGAGGAAAATAATTTTGTCCTTAAAATGGTGTTTAAAAAATTTAAAACTGTTTTTATTCTAGCCTAAATAAAACAAATAAGACTTTCTAACAGGAGAAAAATATTATCAGACATACTGTGAAAATTTCCTTGCTCTATTATATATCATTTGGGAAATATTTAAAAAGAAAAGAAATCAAAGGGGGGCTAATAATTCTAATTGTATAATTCTAACTGTATAATATATATATATATATATATATATATATATATATATATATATTTATATATATATATATATATATATATATATATATATATATATATATATATATATATATATATATATGTATATTTATTTATTCATACAATTTTATTAAGAAGATATATTAAATAATGTTGGTAACGGTTGACTTCCCTAGTATTTGTCTTTCCTACTATAAATGTCAACCGTTACCAGCATCCAACATTCTTCAAAATATCTTCTTTTGTTCAACAGAATAAAAACAACAAGTCAAGTGTGAGTAAAATAAGTATATATTGGTTATAATATTAAAATGTGAACTTGTAACAGAGTGTTAAACACTTAAAAAAACATTAATATCAAATATCCTGATTTCCCCTGATTTATCACTGAGCAAAAGTGACCATCGGCTCATTTGGTGTGTTCTCTAAATAGGGCATTGAATCCTGTGGGAATGTTTCTGGCCGATCTTTGATTATGTTTCAGTGACACCGAATCAATGACTTGTGGCCTTTTCCTCAGTGACCGCACAGAGAAAGAGCATGCAGCTTTGCCCTGTCATTGCCCCTTCACACACACACACACAAACAGACACACAAACAGACACACACAAACAGACACACAAACAGACACACACACACACACACACACACACACACACACACACTCTGCAGTGATTAAGAACATCATATTCACAGCACTCCTTCCTTCTGTTGTCCGTTTTCATCTCAGTGTGTTGCCTAACATGATTATGCACATCATCTCCACACTGTTCCTAGAGGATCGATACAGTTCTGAGCTCTGGCCAAAAACTTCTGACATTTTCACTTATTTCTGAGGTTATTTCTGAGGTGGTTCTGTAGATAAATGGATAGGGATTCACTTAAATGATCTTTTTGGCAATAGCCAATGAAGTTCTAATGGCTTCTCCCACTCGAATGTGAAAAAAATAAGGCCAATACACTGTCTATACAAGTTACACCTTCAAAATAAAAAAATAAAAAAAATAAAAAAAACAGTTGCCATTAAGTAAAGTCATTGCATCTGTAGCTGCAGGAGCTCTGGTTGCAGATAGGAGCTCTGGAAAGCGGTTTAGGTGCTGGTGGTGCAAGCTGTTTTTTTTTTTTTTTTGCTAAAATTGTTGTGGAAAAAAGATTCTGGTCTGCAAAAATATTCTAAGTCTCTAAGTCAAACTTTTCAAAAAATGACAAAGTCTGAGATCTCCGAAGTCTTTAGGCAAAGCAGTTTATTGTCACAGCATCAGTAATAACAGAGACAGGTCGTTCGAGTGTCTGCCGAACATAGGCTTGCACACAGTTTAAATACATTTCTGTCTTAATACTCCACCCAAATTTACACATTACACACCTCCATCAGCTTCTCCGCTAATGGGATCTTAAATCTCTCAGGTGCCCGCCACCAATAGAATCTCAGGGTCTTTCAGGGGTCTCACCCATGTCTAGTTAAGGTCTTTCCTTCCTGTTTCAAAAGTGATGACTCAGCCAAAAAACAATGCTCAACAATATATCTTGTTCAATGTCCACTGAGCTGTCAAATGATTGCCTATAGGCAGAATAAGAGCACTGAGGATGCCACTCTTAGCATTGTTCATCTTGTGTCCAAGCATCTTGAGAATACTGAAGCTTATGCTCGTATTTTATTTGTTGATTTTAGTTCGGCATTCAATACAGTGCAGACACATCTACTTTTACAGAAGTTGCATAACATGGGTTTCAGTACTTTCTTAATTAAATGGTTTTACTCCTTTTTAAGTAACAGAGCTCAGCAGGTAAGGGTTAATGGGATACTTTCTGAGGTCAGATATAGTAAAACAGGAGCGCCACAAGGTTGTGTTTCATCTCCTGTGCTTTTTGCCTTGTACACAAATGATTGCAGGAGCACACATTTTAATAACTATATTATGAAATATGCTGATGACACTGCCATTTTAAGTCTTTTAAACAAAGACATGGACCTATCATCCTACCACAGTGAAATCGATCATTTCATTCAGTGGTGTGATAAGAACTGTCTTGTGTTAAATGTAAAAAAGACACAAGAAATGGTCCTTGACCCATGAAGTGTTTCTGAACACAGGCCTGTCATCATTAAAGACACAGTGATACAGCAAGTCACATCTTACAAATACCTGGGGTTTTACATGGACAGTGTTTTTTGTTGAAGAACACACAATGAGAGTTTATGCACACAACTACAACAGAGGCTTTATTTTTTAAGAAGGCTGAGATTGTATGGGGTGGGTAGCAATATCTTGCTTGTTTTTTACCGAGCTATGTTTAAGAGTCTTATTCGCTATGGAATCACAGTCTGGTTTGGAAACCTGTCTGCTCAGTTGAAAAATAAATAGGTTCATATGCAAAAAACAGCCATAAAAATTATAGGAATAAAACAATACAAGCCCATACAGACTCTATATGAACAGGCGGCTATTAGAAGAGCAATATGTATTAGCACGGATTCTAAACATCCCCTTTTCAGTGAATATCAGCTGTTACCATCAGGAAAAAGACTGAGAATGCCAATGTGTAAAACTAATAGACTGAAGCTTTCGTTTGTACCTACCTCGATAAACACTGTTGAACTCTACCAATAACACTGCTCCTGTAGTACGTTAGCACTTGACTGGGTTCTGTGTTTTATATATTTATACTTATATACGGTCTTATTCTGTAAACAATGTATGTTTTTAACTGTTTGTTCTTAATTATTTTGTTTTATTTTATTTATACTGTTTGTTAAGAGCAATGTTGTAGCACCTTTTTAGCCCAAGACAAATTTCCTCTCTGGGACAAATACTGTAGTTTATCCTATCCTATCCTATCCTATCCTATCCTATCCTATCCTATCCTATCCTATCCTATCCTATCCTATCCTATAGTATCCTATCCTAATATGGTAATAATTGCAGTAATTATTTGAAAACAGACGTGGTAAAATAGTCTGACACTGTAAAAAAGGATTAGGTGACTTTTAAAAAAGTGAGTACAATAAGCATAATTATAAAAATTAAGTCAGCTTAACAGTTCCAAGTTACAATGGGTTTACTTACATTATTTTTGTAAAGTCAACTTGTTGCTTTTAAGGCAATTGGTTCAATCACTTTAAGTAACTAATCGCTTTTTACAGTGCACAGTTCCATCATATTATCCCAACACAAAGTGATTGAGTTTTCAAATTTAAGTCGATTAAACATAAAACAATTAAATTACAATTAACAATTAAATTGTTAAATTGAAGGATGTTGTTTCAGTTTATTTTAAATACGTAATTTGAACTAACAGCAAACAACATTTTTTGATGGTCACGTAACCCACATATAAGTGACCGATGAGTTAAACATGTTTATGCATCATTCAGCATTGTGTTATTTCCATAATCAGCCGCCAATTGCATCTTTTGATAGATGTGGAAGTGCACATCCCTCAGAGCAGATAATCAAGGTGCAACGCTACACTGCACAGGGATGCCCTCCAAAAGGCCATCCGAGAAATGCCTACTTAATACAGTGAAGGTCACCAAGTACGACTCTACGCATTATAAAAAAATTAGGTCATTAACATTTGAAAGTAGCCAAGATCACAGGTAGATTCTGTTTATTTCTCCTGTCAAATCCCATTATTGTAGCTTGATTTTTTTATCTCTACATTTTAACTACAGTGCTCAGCATAATTGTGTACCCCATTTTGAAAATGAATATTTTACTATACAGTAAATATAGGCAATGTATTTTGGTGCATTTAAACAAAACAGATTTATTAAACAGATATATTTATTAATTATTATATTCAGTGTTTGAAAGATAACACAATTAAATTCAAGAAAGTTATTTTTCAACAATTTTTTTGTTTCTCTTGATTTTTCCTTTTTTTATTATTTGTATTTAAACATATATAACATATCAATTTGTGTATTCTAGTTTTTGGATTATTATTGCAAGTTATTTTGTTAGATAAGCTCCAGATTTGGCTTCAGTACAGACTAATCTAATGTATATGCACAAAGAAAATATTGTATAGCTTCCTATTGAAAATATGAATTTAAAAGAGATTTGTGAGGGGTGTATTTATATATGCTGAGCACGGTACATGACACTACATCATACAATAAATAATTTAGCGTTTAATAGATGATACAGTCCCAAATGATGTTTAACAGAGCAAGGAAATTTTCACAGTATTTCCTATATTTTTTCTTCTGGAGAAAGTCTTATTTGTTTTATTTCAGCTAGAATGAAATCAGTTTTTAATTTTTTAAAATCCATTTTAAAGTCAATATTATTAGCCCCCTTAAGCTTTGAGCTGAATACTAGTATCTTTAAAAATATCTAGTAAAATATGATGTACTGTCATCATGGCAAAAATAAAAGAAATCCAATAAAAATTAGTTATTAAAATTGCGGGAAAAATATATGACGGCCTAACAATTCAGGAGGGCTAATATTTCTGACTTCAACTGTATTTATAGAAACAAAATCAAAATAAAGGGGGTCGCACACTGGATGCGCTGCTCGGCGAACCACCACGCCGTGCCATGCAGTGACATGCATTTCAGAATTTTAAGCATAAAATTCTCTCTGGGTATGCACACCGATGCCACAATTCCACAGCGGCCAGCTATGACTCAGGACAATGTTCATATTTCTGCCGCGCCACAGTGCGCCATCTAAATAAATTCATTTTAAATAACATGCAAATTATTTTCTATATATTGAACACTACCGATATATATTTAGATATAAGTTGTTTATGTTTCCAGATTTAAAAGAGTACCCCAACAATGACTGAAGCCACAAAAATTAGAGGGTTCATTAAATGGCATGACATATTTTCATTGGCAGAAAATTGGGTACTTCTATAACATTAACACACTTTTAGGGTGCTTTCACACCTGTGAATCGATTCAGTTGTTTCGAAACAGAGATTACAAATGTTACATTGTTGCTCTTTGCTCTTGGAGCGGTTCGCTTTCACACTGCAAAGTTTCTTAACGGACCAAAAGAGCTAAAACAAGTCACGTGTGAGTAAACTCTTCTCACATTGGTCAGCGTGTTTGACAAGGTGTGCACGAAGTGTCTGAAGAGTGTGGAGAGATGCGGTGGGGAGGGGTGAGAAGGGTGCGCGACGTAGCCTATTTGAGACCCGGGAGGGAGACGCGAGATTACCAGGAGATTATCACTCAATTGCGGGCATCCAGAGACTCGCGAAACTTCCCGCCGTACTCATAATTCTCTCTTCATATAGCCGTATGCCTATTACATATCCATAAAACACAATGATATAACCGCGCTCGGATTGTTTGCTTTCTCACTGCAATTGATCCGCTCCAGAGTTCGTTTCAATCAAGCAGAGAACACCTCATTCAAGCGATCTCGGAGCGATTGATTTGTCGCGGATCAATTGGCGGTTTCACATATGCCAAACAAACCACGTTAACTGGGCAAACGAGACAGGTTCCGAAACAAAAGTGTAGGTGTGAAAGCACCCTTAGATTCCTATCCGCTTGTTAAAGGGTCACGGAAAACCAACACACTTTTTTTTTGAGCTGTTGACAGACGTATATGTGTCCCACACTGCTAAATACACTATCAGGACATATATATTTCACTAAAAAGTGAAAATTGGTTGTTTTAGCGTTATTTTGAGCAAATTTGCACTTCCAGTTTGAAAATAATTTTTTAAGCTGCGTCACGGCCATGAGATCTATTCCATCGTGTAGACTGGACGTCTGTGCCTTATTACATCTCTGACTGTGCACATAAGTAAGACTTGGTTCAAACCAATCAGCGCGCTCTATTGTGTATGCGATGCAACCACATTTATATGCATGATTGCTTCGAAGACTGTTTACCGTACGTTAATATCACTACCATATTATGGACTGAAAAATAGGGATGCACCGATATAGATTTTTTGGCCAATATCGATAACCGATAATTCTTCAGACTTGGAGGCCGATAGCCGATATATATAGGCCGATAATAATAAATATTTCAAAATGTTATATTTTTATACAGAAAACTTCATAAAACATTGAACTGCTCTTATGAATGAATAGTCTATACTCAGCACAAAAAAAGATATAATTTCAAACTTGCAGGGTGATTATAAAGACCTATATTCACCATTTCACATAAATCAGCATGGTTAAAAAATAAATTATTTCCTTTTCTACATAGCAAATAACATGCAACTTGACTGTTGCATAAGATTAATAGGTTAAATAACAAAATGGGATTTAATCAACAAGCAAGATAAATACATTTTAAGTAAGATGAAAATGAAAGAGCTAAGGACTGAAACCAGCTAAAATGTTCTTGAATAAAACGGGTTACAGTAATGTACATATGTACAAATATGTCATGTCCGAAAAAGCCTTTTTTAGAGGTGTTTTGACAGTTCAGAGCCACTGTACAAGTGAAATGCTAGATACAGATTGTATTCTTTTAGAAAATGCAACATAAATTCATCCTATTTGGGGTTTTAGATTTTTTTGAACACATGTAGCTGCAGTGCTTGTCAATCAGACAGCGCTTCTGTGTTTGTTCTTGCTGTCAATCTCGGAGAAAATGATCGATGAAAAGTTTATGATAAACCGCTGTGAGGGTGCAGATTTGCCCTCGGAGTCAGATTTTGATACAAACCTGAGTGTTGAGCTCAGATGACTTTATGACAAACACAGAGCAGAACATCTGGATTCACTCGCTGGATTCAGTGACCGGTGCACCCAGGCTATCCCCTGTTGATCTGTGAAGGTTCAAGGCTGTCAGATGTGTGTGCGCGTGGTGACAGCTCGCGCGCTCGTTATAATCAATATGAATATTCAGATCAAACCAAATACAATCTTACATCAACAACACATGGCAAGCAATGCGTTGATAATATCAAATAATCATATTAGATTAAAAACCTCCCGACAAGTTTTTGTTCAGCAAAGCTGCAAAACTTCAGTTTGGAGTGTGTGTATGTCTATGTGTGTGTGTAAAGCCAAGAGGGAGAGACAGAAAAGAGGAGCAGTTTTCAGTAATGTTCCCTCTTTGGTGATTGGGCCAAGTTACATGTATCAAACTATTATTCGGCCCTGGAGTAATAAGAGAATCTCCCCTGCTATCTCTAACACAACAAAGAGACAGAGCAGGAAAGGCTTATATATGTAATATTTTTTCCTGAGGTGATTTAAAGCAAAATACTCAATGACAATCAATCAAACATATCCACAATGACAAAGAACATGGTTACTTACTGAGTTATTAACGCACAGCAATACCACATGAAGAAAGGACGGAGTTTGAAGGAATAGTGTGAGGAGAGCTCCATTATAGTGCACTGAACAAGTCTGAACATGTTCCGCCCACGCTTGCGCGGCAGGCAGGTCTGACCAATTACACCATTTATCGGCTTAAAGATATCGGCCTAATTTAGACATCAAATCGATAACGATAATCTTAAAAATAGCATTTATCGGCCCACCTGTATCAAACTAAAATCAATAATAATAAAAAAGTTACACGGTTAAACGATTTCTTTCTGTCAGCACAGAGATTTATGTCCCATAAATAAAAATAAACACAGAAATCAACACAGAAAAATCAAGAGCTACAGGCAAATCTGGTGGGGCAATTACCTCAGCCCAAAGCTTCTCTTCCTATAGATGAGCGCTGAAGGCTAAAAAAAGCAACTCTCAGAACAATGCCATTAAAGAACTGTCTAATTGGTGTGTGAAAAGGTCTCCTTGGTCTTCTCCATCTACATCATTATGTGGATATTTCAACACATGGTCGTACTTTTTCATTAGGCGCCGTGAGTGCAAGCCTAAACAAAGGCGTACCAAAGTCATCTAGCGCACTAATTGGCGTTCATTAGCTCCAAGGTTGATACTTTGAGCTCTCTCCGCGAATCTCAGACTGATCAGATCATCAGAGGATTGTGCCCATCAATCAGTTTGATTTACCCTGTTAATTAATCACCATCATTAAAGTTGCTAATTGTGCAAAAAGAACGAACGTAAAGCTCCACTGTGCGTCCAATGACTGTACAATCATGTTTCATTCACACACTCTGAGCTGTAGATGTATGAAAATGATTATGAATAACCCATTCCTTTACCCATATCGAATACAGAGATAGGGCTGCACGACATTGCGATATTTTGTTATTCTGCGATTTATATTTTGTGATGTGAATACAGTTTCACCAGATGACTTCAATATACCTATTTGGAAATTTGGATTGATTGGGATGATTCTGTAGAGGAGTGCATCTGCATAAAATCTAAGAAGCCATCTACAAGTCTAGATAACTATAATAAAGAAAGATACAATTGAAATAAAGTATTTTATTGTTTTCCTAGTCTAACAGTATTCAGGTACAGTAACTAAATAATAAAAATAAAAATTGATTCAATAAAATTATTCAATATTAAAGTTAAAAATGGTACAATTTTGTATGCCTGAATGCTTATAAAATAATTATACAGTCGCAGGCCTCAAAAATGCTTTAACCTTTGTGCACTGTTCAAATTTATACCCTTTGGTCAAGTTCGGGATAAAAACATCCACTAAATTAAACTGCTGTAAAAAATGCATCAATAAATTTTATTTTTTTGCATAAATCTGTTAATCAACCTCAGTCCTGATCAAAACTACTAAATGTTTTTAAAAATTACAGGATTTTAACTCTTTAATCGCCAAATTCACAAATGATGTCTCTGATTTGGTGAAAAAAATAAAAAATTACTTATGTTCAATATAAAAAAGTAATTGTGGACTGGATTTTTTTTTTCTTTTAATCACAGTCTTGGACATGTGAATGATTAGTAAAAACACTAGCTTTGATGCATTGTTATATTTTAATTTTTTTCTCCATAATTTTCTGTTGTAGGAATTTTTTGCCCTATTGACTTCCATTCTAAACACATTTGATGGTGCATAAACACACAGTCTTTGTTTTTGTGTACTCCATGTAGTTCTGAGAACTGAGATGTATATTTTGATTTTCTCAGACACAACAAGGTAAGTGCGTAAAAAAGCAAAAAAGTCCACAATAATATTATTTAATGTGACCTTACAATTTTTTCCAGCGGAAAAGGGAGTCTTAGGCAAAAAAAGATTGGGAACCACTGAAATGCGTCATTTTGTGTTTTTTTCCACCAAATCAGTGACATCATTTATGAATTTGGCAATTAAACTGTTAAAATCCTGTCATTTTCTAAGTAATTTAGTAGTTTTGATCAGGACTGAAGTTGATTAACAGATTTATGAAAAAACATTGAAAAAAATGTATCAGATGCATTTTTTTAAAGCCGTTTTAATTCAGTGACTTTTTTCATTCCGAGAATTACAAAAGGGTAATAATTTGCCCAGTATATTGTTGAGTTAAAAAAAAAAAAATTCAAAGCATTTTCTCAAAATATGTGTCAAAATAAGATTTGCCACCAAAATCATTCTGCTAGCTTAAACACAGAAAAAGTTATGGCTAAATTAAGACTCAAAAATCATCCCAGAGTGGATGAAAACATCCCTTACAGCACATAGGGGTTAATCAAGACTTATTGCATGTTCTGCGATGTGACTATTGCGATATCGATGCTAAAACGATATATTGTGCGACCCTATGGGGTACCTCTGAATTTACTTAATTAAACATTGTAGATTTACAAAGACACCAGGTCATGCATTAATCAATCCCACGTATGTATAAATCGAAGCAACGCCTTCAGGGCTTGAAGTGGAGAGGCGGAGAAATTGAGACGCTTTCATTTGCAGTAAGTGTACTGTTTATTTTTCACTTGTTGAGAGAAGCCATCAGCGTAAGTGATTGCAGTCAAAAGCTGACATCTTGTTTGGGCCTGAATGACAACAGATGCCCGTGATCAATTAGAAGAGATGCCAGCAATGGCGAATCGGCCATAGAAATGTATCGATATATGAGTTACAGGCTCCGGTTGGATGAGTCAGCCTATCTCAAGGGAGCGAGCACGTATCTTTATAGTCTAGGCTTAAAAAGTGTTCCCTCTCCAGGCCCCTTTCCAACTTTTAACATCAAGAAGGGAAAAGACACAGCTTGATGTTCCCTCTGAAATGAGGACAGAATATGGCACTGAATCAATAAAAACGTCGATCCGCTAAAAAAGAGTCTCCCCCGGTCTCTGAAAATGAAGGGAATAAATACAGTGGATTGAATTTTCCTTTGACGTGTCTAAAAATTGCGAAGGTCTCCAGTGTCTCAGGAGAGCCGGCATTCTCTCTAAAGCGCACGCTTTAAGCTTTATTATATCGCTTTATGTCATTACTGAGCGAGGACCACGAGTAAAAACAAGAAGCTTTTTTTTTGTGTTGTTGTTGTTGTCCTAATTGCATTTTCACACGACACATTAGCGCTTCATTAGAGCAATTATTGGAGATGTTGTTTATTGCATTTACTGCAAACATGTCACAATTCACATTAATGAGCAATAATCCTTTTTTAATTAGTAGAACCTGAAGATTCTACTCTGAAAGTCTCATCATATGCATAAATTAGACTCTAATTTTGAAGAAAAAAAAAACTTGTTGCTAGATTGGGGCAGGTTGTCTCATTGTATTTTTAGTCAACATTTGTTTAACATACCTAAAAAATAAAATTTTTCTTATAAAATGTATTTATCTGTCTTCCCAAAATTAACTATACAGTGATACTAATGGACAATAATGTGTAATAATTAATGAGCAACTCTGTACTACAATCAAGCAGCAACCTCCTGCTCTCCCTTGTGAAGCCAATGCGGGAGTAACTGAAACTGCAATTCATCGACTCACCTTTGGGGGCTGGCTCCAGGTAGTCCAGATGTTCGCTGACTGCAATGCTAAATTGGCCAATTTTACAGCTAATAAAAACACGTTTACAGCCTGGTACAAAAGATGCTTTTGGTGCATATAGCTAATATTACCCTTCATGACAACTGTGAGGGGGGTACATTTTTTTTTATAACTTATCCTTTTCATTTATATTAAGTCTGCATAATTAAGAGTGTGCCACTTGAGTGACAGCTAGATCTCGCTGGTCACAGTCAATTGCCTTTTGGATTATTTCCTACAATTATCAGATAATATGGCATACTGTGTGAACTAAATTGTGCTCACAAACTGTTCAAGTTGCCTATATTTCCCAGGTGAGTGAAATTATGTACTTATACACCATATCTATAAATGTATTTGTTTTATTTAAGATAATTCATCATTTATAATTTTCTTTAGACCTGTAATGCACTCCAGGATCTGACAGATTGATTAGCTGTAGGTTGTAAAACAGCCATCTGTCATACAGTGTTATGCCTGGATTCATAAACAGCCTTGCATTTACTAACACAGATTATATTTGAAGTATTTGGAAGTAATTTGTCTTTTCTTCTTGTAAAAAAAACATTATAAGAACAATGTTTAGTGGCTCAATGTATTACAACAGGGTTTTTAAAGACTAAACACTTTATGATTTAGTCTACAACCAAGCACATGTGGTCAGAACACAAACTAGTCGCAGGTAATAAAGTATTAAAGGTGCAGTAGGTGATCTACCATAATGCTAATTGGTTAGCATATTAGTTTTGGACGGCAGAGAAGAGACTGTTAGTAAACTGTAGAGTAGCAAGATAAAAAGTATAGGGAGCGTGTCACAGGCTGTCATTGTTCAGAAATGACCCAATGTGAATATAAAAGCAACTTCAGCTCAGTAAAAGAGGGCTATGCAGAATAGCGCTATTCCCTGATGTTTTGTTGTTAAAGTAAATATAAATCTACATTATCGACGCTGTAAAAGGCTCTTATGAAACTGAAAATAGTCACATCAATCTTTCAATGGGAGATTTCAGTGGCTGAACAACACGTCTGTGCATATAACCCAATCTTAACAACAAGAATGCGTGAAGCAAGAATGCATGAGGCTAAAATAGTTTTAAAATAGAACATTACCTGTCAAACAGAAATACTTCAGCCATGGTGTCGTCTATTCTTCAGCGTGCAAAAGTAACTCCAATATTGATTGAGGAGTTTAAAGAGGTTTAATTCAGCATTTGTTTTTGCCACGACTGTGACTGTCTCAAGTGCACATGACGTGAACCTGCAGAGCTCATCTAGGCATGCACAGGCAGCACTCATGCAGGCATGCACACGCTAATGGCGGATTTGCATTTGTTGACAGACAGTTTGAGCTACTTATTGTAATTATGGGAGATGTCGACCCGACAATATTTAATTGTATGAACATTTTTTGTTTTATGTCTTACGCAGAATATAAAAATACATGTAAATACATTTAGATCGTTTACTGTAATCATTACTATTGGACTGTGAAGAGACTTTTAATCAGCACAACAAAAAATGTTTCTGAAGAAAATCACCTACTGCACCTTACTGTTTTTTCCCCAAAGAAAACTCATCTAAACAAAATGCTAGCAGGCATCTTTAGCTCCGGTCTATACGATGATGTGCAAGCAAAATGGCGTTGATTGGCCACGGCTACATGTAGTTTTATTTGCGCTATTCAGAAATCTATGGGTGAAATCACGGATACTATGTCTATATTTTTAACAGGTTATGGCTATAATAGAAAATTAGCATTTTACTGAATGATTACGCTAAATGAAACTTATATGGAAACTTATATGGACTTCAGCTTAATTGGAAGGCCCACACAGAATCTGTGCATGCAGAAATCTGCAGATTTATAGCCCATCTGTGAATCTATGTATTTACTTGTGTAAATGTGTGTAAATGTATACTTATTCAGTTTTTAAATTAATTACAGTAATATTATTGATTAATATGAAAGTGTTCATTTGATTTATTTACAAAACAATTTGTAAAGGAATATTTTCTGTCTTTTAGTTCATATATTATATGAGAGACTTGCTTTGGTTACCACCAGTGGATCTAGATGGATTTGTTTATTTCATATATTAAGTTTTTAGGTTTCTTTAAGTTTGTTAAGATACTCCCAAAATAATTCCACATAAATCCACAGATTTTTACAAAATTCTCTGCAGAAATAGCAAAAAAGTCCACAGATTTTGTCTGGCCCTGGCTATCAATAATTCATTTATTCATTAATTTTCTTTCGGTTTCGTCCCTTTTTTTATCAGGGGATGCCACAGCGGAATGAACCACCAACTATTCCAGTATATGTTTTACGCAGCAGATGCCCTTCCAGCTGCAACCCAATACTGGGAAACATACACACACACACACACACACACACACACACACACACAAATGTCTCACAAACTGCACACATCAATGCCAACTAGTCCAGCCGGGACTCGAATCAGCGACCTTCTTGCTGTAAGGTGTCAGTGCTATAAAAGGCGATATTAGCACACTATAAAAAGCTGATATTATCAAACATTAAGAAGCAATATATCATGGGACTGTTCAATGCTTGATTCCGATTGGCTAATGAGCATTCTAAAGTGTGCAATTATTAATCCCTATGCTGAATGATTTCAGCTATTTCACAGAAAGTTTTGGATGAGATTTGTAAGTGTATGTGGTAACAGTGTAAGCAGAATTATTGACTTAGTTCTTTAAATGATTTGAAAAAAAAAATACACATCTGACCTGTAACCTCTGCTGTGCAATGTTCTCCTAATAGTCCAACAACCCATCGTAAATTATTCTTTACATAAATTCTGTTGCATAACATGGTCCTTAGGGTGCCTTTTGATGATTTCACACACTGTCAGAACAGTTTTTGATATGATGTCCAAAAGTTTTTCATCACGTTGCTCTGAATGACTTCTAACACACTGTATATTCTGGACAAAAATCTAAAGTGACTAATCAACTAATTTAAACATGTCATGAATGTATAAGTGTGTGTATGTGTGTGTGCTTTTTTAAATTGGTATTTTATAAGTCTTGACCTTGGAATGTTATTTTATCCATATTCTGACATTTATTTTTACATTATGATATATTCTAAAATTATAGAATAATAAAATAATGATGTGATTTGAAACAGGTGATATCAACAGGTGATTGCAATTATGATTTGGTATAAAAGCAGCATCCAGGAAAGTCCTTTAGGAGCAAAGATTAGCGGAGAATTGCCAGTTTGCTAACAAATATGTGAGAAAACTATGGAAAAGTTTAAAAATAATGAGAAAGATGAAGAAAGAGGAAGACACTTGGATATTTCACCTTACCAGTGCATAACGTAATTAAAAGATTTAAGGAATCTAGAGGAGTCTCAGTGCGTAAAGGACATGGGCGCAGGCTGATGGTTGATTGCTCGGATCCCTCAGGCAGCACTGCATCAAGAATTGTCATTCATCTATTAGATATCACCACATGGGCTCAGCACTATTGTGGCAAACCTTTGTAAAGTAATATGTAGTAACATCCACAAATGCCAGTTTAAACTGTTCTGTGCCAAAGAGAAGCCCTATGTGAACAGTTTCCAGAAGCGCCGTTGATTTCTCTAGGCTTGGAGGCATCTGGGATAGACCACCACACAGTGGAAACGTCACACGTATTTTTGGGGAGAAATAGACATTGAGTGCTTCAGACCAGGATCATCCAGACTGCTACCAGCAACAAGTCCTAAAGCCAGGGCCTGTCATGGTATAGGGTTGTGTCAGTGCCCTTGGCAAAGTTAACTTGCAGTTCTGTGATGGCACCATTAATGCTGAAAAGTACATAGAGATTTTGGAGCACAAAATGCTGCCTTCTTTCTCAGGGATGCCCATGCATATTTCAACAAGAATAGAATACAGATAATTGACTGGCCTGCCTGCAGTTCTGACTTGTCTCCAATAGAGAATGTGTGGTGCATTTTGAAGTGCAAAATGAGATAACAAAGACCCAATACTGATGCCCACATTCAGACCTGTTTGCAGGAAGAATGGGACAAAATTACAACTGAAACTCTTTTCACTTGGTGTCTTCAGTCCCTAAACATCTTTTAAGTCTTGGCATAATTACAAAGTGGTAAATCCTTTACTGTTCCAACTTTTAAAAAAAATGTTTTTAGACAATGACTTTCAAACGCTAACAACCTGAGAAATAATCACTAAAGTACTTTTTTTTTTTTTTTTAAATGAAGCTTACAGTGATTCAGTCTTCCCATTTTATTTTAATGAGTGAAAATCTTCTAACTTTAAGATTCAGTAGTTAAATGAGATCTCAAAGAAATGTCTGACCGCTTTAAACGTGAATCCACAAAGCTTTTCAAATGACAGAAATGCACATTTTGCTTGGCTTTGTTCTTCCTGGAGAACTGTTTTTATATGCTGACGAAGATGGAAATGAAATGACCCACATTTTCAATGTCATTCAAAAGAGATGCATTCAAGACGCTTTAGTCTATAGAGACCAGATTTGATTTGATGTGTTTGATGATGAGGATTTAATTCAAGCTCACGTTCAAAACAGGCCAAGATGGTTTCCTTTATTCCATCCATAAAATGTGTTAATTCTCTATTTTATGAGTCAAACTATGAATACCAAAGAATCACAAAGCTTTATTCCCATGCTCTTGGGACAGAAAACACCTCTGCATTTTCTTGCCCCGAGGAAAAGATGTACGTGTGCATCATAATGCGGCATTTGTTTCACGTGACATATATATATACACAAGGAATTTTTACATTTAGAGTTCAGCATTCAGATATGTTAATCTGATTGGCAAATCCACACTTCCTGGTGAACTTCCTTGCACCCAAAAAAAGCCAAGCAGACTTAGCTAAAAGTTTGGCTTTTAGAGCTCTTGCGTCAAGTTTTATAGAGCTCCAGTGTAATTAAAGTGTAGGTTTTTCGATTTCTCATGATTATCCCTGTTCAGTGAGCTGCAACATAAACGACTCCTTTGGCAATATTGAGGAAAGAATCAAAAGAACAATACTGAAGTCATGACTCATGGGCAGGAAATGCACTGATTCACACTGAGCTCACATTACACTGCAAACAGTATATAGTCATGGGACTACTGGACTGTACATACACCATTTTCCAATATAACATCAGGTTGCTTTAAAGTGACGCTTCATATTTGCTGTTAATTTACTTACCTTCAGGCCATTCTGGATGTAGCTTTGGTTTCTCCAGTAGAACATTAGAGAAGATTATTAGCTGAAACTGGAGTTCTTGTTAATAACAAAACTAACTGATAAAACTGACAGAAATTGAGAAAAAAATATATTATTTACAGTTTAAGTCAGAATTATTAACCCTCCAGTAAATTTTTCTGTTTAATCAAAAGAATTGTTTTAAACACATTTCTAAACCTAAGTTTATTAACTTGTTTCTAATTGTTGATTTCTTTTATCTTTGCCATGACGACAACACATAATATTTTACTTTAATATTTTATTTATATAATAATTATATAATATTTTATTTTTCAAGATACTAGTATTCAGCTTAAAGTGAAATTTAAAGGCTTAACTAGGCTAATTAGGCAAGTTAAGGTAAGTAGGCAAGTCATTGTATAATGATAGTTTGTTCTGTAGTAAATCAAAACAAAATATTTTTCTATTTTAGCCTATATAAGGGGGCTAATAATATTGACCTTAAAATAGTTTTAACAAAATAAAAACTTAAATTAAGTTTAAAAACTGCTTTAATTCTAGAGAAATAAAACAAATAAGACTTTCTCCAGAAGAAAAAAATATTATAGGAAATACTGTGAAAAATTTCTTGTTCTGTTAAATATCATTTGGGAAATATTTGAAAAATAAATAAATAAATAAGTAAATGAATAAATCACAGGAGGGCTAATCATTTTGACTTTAACTGTACTATATGAGTGTGTAGCCTGTCCAATTTATTAATTTTTTTATCACATTTAGTCAGCCTTGTAATGTTTTTGGACATTTTATAAATATTGGGACATTTTATTTTTGTTTTAGCAAATGAAAACTTGGTCATATTTTTTTATCATGCTGCAATTTTTCAATGATTTCAATCATATATATATATATATATATATATATATATATATATATATATATATATATATATATATATATAATAAGTGAATATTTGCTGCTTATATACTCACGTGCAGGCTTTAATTAAATTTAAAAAGATTATTAGCTGAAACTGAGGTTCTTGTTAATAAAAACCAAGTCATCAACTACCGTTACTTTGTTGTAATCACAAACTATTCTTAGCACACACTCATCTAGTTTGTTTTACCTAATCTTCTACACTAATTAAGCTATTATTTATTTTATAATTCTTAGACTGGATATATAAAGCTAAACAGTTTTTTTTACAGAAAAGTACTGATTGGGGAATTAAACTCTTCAAATCTGACAACTGTGATCTGGCAAACATAAAAGTCTTCTAGAAAAGGCTTGTACAGCAGTCTGTAATGTATCCACCCCAAAAATGAAATGATAAATTTCTTAATAAACTTTTTTTAGTCTTTTTTTCCAACAATATTGCAGAATCAAATGGTCAATTATTCATCAGAATAAACAGCAAAAAGTAATTCCAATGCACTCAAAAAATGTGAAATTTTTTTTTAAAAGAGTTTATTGACATGGCTATTCCTTAAAACGGTGCCGTTTTTAGGCACAGTATTAAGGAATAGCCATGTCAATAAAGGTTTTTTTCCCCCACATTTTTAAGTGCCTTGGACTTTCTTTTGCCATTTATTCTGATGAATCCCTTACACAAAGAGCACCAACACATTAATTAAGCTACCCCTGAACACTTTTTGTTTGATTTTTTTTGTCAGTTATTGTTTGATAGTAATTCATTTAGTAATTCAAAATTAATAATGTAATAATGAAAGTGTTTTTTTTAATTCATAAGACCTAAATGTAAAGTTCACAAGCCACAGGTAATAATTTTATTTTGCCTGTGATTCTTGACATGAATATGATTTTATGAATCATATTTTAGCTGAAATTCTTCTTTAAAGTTCTCCTGAAAGAAAAAGAAGAGTGTCCAGAGGGGAAAAATAAAAAATATATGTATTTTATTTATTGGTGAAATATACTTTTAAGGAAACCTCTTCAAATGTCATATATTATTCAATATGTTGTTGGTTTAACTGACTCAATGCACTTCACCAAAATTCATGTTGAATACTTCAGCTATTTTTAATGTTAATGAAGTTCATAGCATTGATTCCCAGCAAAATTACCATGGCATTACAACATAATATAAGATTTAACTATAATGACTGCTTATTCAGTACTGAAAGGATGCTTCACCCAAACATAAAGATGAGTTAGTGACTGCTCTGAGTAATCAAACCATTCAATTTCAAATTCCAGCTAAACAATCTGAAAAAACAAGTAATTTGCCCATCAGTGAGCTGCTGTTTATTTCAGTGGGAAGTTTAAAAGCATCAGCCCACAAGTCAAAATAAAGAAGCCGGAGAGAAATCAAGCATTTGTTGCCTGTGGCCGTTTCTGCCAACCACCTCTAGAGCTGTGCGACAATGTAAACGTGAATCCACCGCAGTGGCATTCCCAAGAGCTCATAATGATATCTATAAAGCACAACAGGAGTTGACATGCGGAGCCTCTTAACACTCTTCAAAGCAATGACTCACCAGCTTTTATTTAGAGTAGATATGCAAATCAGATGCCGCAGCCATCACCACGTTCTCTCCTGAACCCTTGACAGAGCATTAATCACGCCATCCTCCAAACGTCGCTCGCCGCCCATCGTAGCGTCACAGACACCTGGAGATCAGTTCATTGTCTTTATGCTGTTATGCCAAAGAATGTGTTAAGTGCGTCTACAGGCGGCATGGTGTGGATGGACAGAACAACATGATGCATTATGCATCATCTGCAAACGCTGTTTTTAATACAAAGACGCAATGTGGTCAGAGAAAACTTCACATTATGACTGTCAGAATATTATGCAATGATATTATAATTAACCACCAACTGGAACGGAATGGAGATGTGACGTTTATGTTTTGTTGGAATGGTCTTATTTGGTATAAGTGCAGGTGAAAATCAATTAAGAATGCATCAAATTTGAATTGTTCATAAAAAGAGAGAATTATTAAAATAAATACAAAGACGCATTTCACTGGAGAAAACTTCACTTTATGACTGTAGGATTATTGAATGCAAATAATAATAATAATAATAATAATAATAATTAAAAACACATAAAATAATAATGATAGTAAAAAAAAAATCCTTTAAAATCAAATAAAAGCTTCCCTAAAAAGTAAGTTTTAGGAGATAATTTAAAAATACTAAGGAAATCTAGATTGTGAATATCAGATGGTAAAGAGTTCCACAATATAGGTGCCAATGAAGAGAATGCGCGATCTCCTATTGATTTTAGTCTTTTTAGTCGTTGACTGAGCAGTTAAAAGACCAGCGTCACATTAGTGTAGAGCACATCCAGGAATGTATGGGATTAAAAGCTCAGATAAGTCGGCACCAATAGCCTAGTGGTTAAGAGCACCCACATATACAGTAGAACAGGTCAGCACATTAAGCATTGATATTAAAATTAACCAAGAACTTGACTGGAATGTAAATGTTTTACATATGTTTTATTCGAATGATCTTATTTGGGATAAATGCATGTAAAAGTACTAATAAATAATAAAGATGTCATCCAAAGTTGGAATTTTGTATCGTTTATTATAAGTTTTTCGATACGATGCTTGCACGTTTCGCTGCTAATGTAATCTTATGGTTATACATCATATTGACACTAAATGCACACTCTGATGACCGAATGAGGAATAGGTGAACAAAGTTGTTTTTACAGTTGTTTTGGAGCACAAAGGTGTTTGTAGAGCTTTTTATGATCACACTTGAACCACTAAAGTCACATGAAATGTTTTGACAGTATTTTTGTTTCCTTTTCTGGGCTTTGATCTCTTGCATTTCATCTAAAACATCTTAAGTTTTCCTAAAATGAACAAAGTTCTCAGGGGAGAAAGTCAGGAGGATGTGTAATTATTAATAACAGAATTTTCATTTTAGGATTAATTAATTCATTAAGTTTTTGAGACAATCACTTGACAATTATCATGACTTATTACAGAGAAATTGTGTCATGACCACTGATTGGTTGATTAGACAATAAGAAGCCTCACAGTCATAAACCTTTCAGATTATCCATGTTATGATGTATGCATTACTGTCTCAGGGTCCAGGTCCACTCAGTTGAATTGCCATATTACTCATTAAAGCAATTATTTTACAAAATTATGTCACTACAGTCTGTGAACTTGATGCATCTCAGACAACAATATTTTGACCATTTATAAAAGACGAGTCACTGAATGACAATCTGACAATAAAAACTGTAATACAATTTTTTGATCCTCTTTGTATAGTCTAGTGTGGAGAAAACTCTGACATCTAAAGCAGCAAAAGAGAAAAAGAAAATATACATTCACATTTTGCTATTAAAAATGTGATATTTTCACCCAGTGTAATCACTTTAAGTTTGATTTTATTTTTAAATCTTTAAATAAACATGAAATACCAGGAAAGAACAAGCAAAGGAAGAAAATAAGGAAGGAAGGAAGGAAGGCAGGAAAGAAAAAAAGAAGGGGAAAAGAAGGGGGAAAATAAGGAGGGAAGGAAGAAAGGAAGAAAGGAAGGAAAGAGAAAAAAGGAAGGAATGAAAAAGAAAAAAGGAAGGGAAAGAAGAAAGAAGACATGAAGGTAAAAAGGAAAAAAAGAAGGAAGGAAGGTAGGTAGGTAGGAAGAAAGAAGGAAAAAGAAAAAAGGATGGAAGGAAAGCAGGAAAAAATTTGGAAAAATAAGATAGAAGGAAGGAAGGAAGGAAGGAAGGACAGAAAGAAGGATGGGAGGATGGAAAGAAGGCAGGAAAAAATTTGGGAAAATATGATAATAGGAGTGAAGGAAGGAAGAAAAGCAGGAAGGAAGAAAGAAAAAAAGAAGGAAGGAAAAAAGAAGGAAGAAACGAAGGCAGGGGAAAAAGAAAATGGCAAGAAAAACTGAAGAAAAAAGAAGTAAGGAAAGAAGAAAAGAAAAATGAAGAAAATATAAAGAATGAAGGAAGGAAAGAGGATGGAATGAAGGAACAAAAGAAGAAAGGAAGGAAACAAGATGAAAGAAAGAAAAAAGGCAAAAGAAAAGAAGGAAAAAGGAAGGCAAAAGGGAAGGAAGGAAGGAAAAAATGAAAGAAGGAAGGAATAAAGGACAAAGGGAAGGGAAACAAGAAGGAAGAAAGGAAGGAATGCAGAAAAAATAAGAAAAAGAGAAAGAAGGAAGTTAAAAAAAAGAAGAAAAACAGGAAGAAAAAGGGAAGGTAGAAATGAAAAAAGAATGATGGAATGTGGGCAGGAAGAAAAAAGGTAACAGAAAAGAAAATTAAGGAAAAAACGAAAGAAGGAAGGAAAGAAGAAAAGGAAGGAAGGAAGGAGCGAAGGAAGGAAGGAAAAATTGAAGAAAAGAAGGAAGGAAGAAAAGAAAGAGGGAAGGAAGAAAAAACAAAGGGAAAAAAAGGAATAAATGAAGGTAGGAAGAAAAAATGGAAAAGGAAGAATAGAAGCAGGGAAGGAAAAATGAAGAAAAATGGAAGGCAGAAAGAAAAAAGGTAGGACTAAGGAAGGAAGGAAAAAAACGAAGCAATGAAGGAAAAGAAGGAAGGGAAAAGAAAGGAAGAAAAAAAAAACAAAGGAATGAAGGCAGGAAGAGAAAAAGGAAGCAAAAATAAAAGAAGGAAGGAAGGAAAATTTGAAGAAAAAAAGGAAGGAAGGAAAAAAGAAGAAAGAAGGAAGGAAGAACAAAGCACTAAGTCTTACACTTGTAATTAAAGGGATAGTCACTCCTATTGATAATTTCATGTTTATTCACACTCAAGTGGTTCTACACTTTCATGAATTTGTTTCTTCTGTTGAATACAAAACAAGATATTCTGAAGAATGCTGAAAAAAAAATTCAGCCATTGACATTCATAAATTGACGTTACAGACCGTTTTTTTTTTTTCAAAGTTCTTCAGAATGTCTTCCTTTGTGTTCAACAGAAGAAAATAACTCAAACAGGTTTGAAACAAGTGAATGCTGAGTAAATGATAACCGATTTTTTCATATTTGGGTGTACCATGCCTTTAACTATTAAATAAACCAGAGGACTTTTGTCCCAAGCATGCAATATATTAGAGGTCATTCTGTGCAGCAGGTTCAAAAAGAGCATTTCTGAAATCACATACAAACTGACAGTTATTTGACAGTCACCATCAAACGGATCCCTGTAGACCCTGCGGTGCTGCAGTAAAGTTCCTTGCTCTTAAATATTTAATAAATTCACCTTTTCATTGTGTTACAAAACCGCCTCGTTGTCAAACAGCAAAACAGTCAAATGAATATTGCTATTTTTTAAGATACCCTATTGAAGTTAGAAAGTCCAGTATCATGACAAAGCAACAAAGGTTATTAGCATATTAAACAATAATCCATCACATTGTGCCAACTCAAGCAGCAGTAATTTATTTATCTCTAAAGTTTTTTTTTTATTGTTGTCTAGAGTTTACTGAATCATAAGGTCATTTGCAGCCGTGGAGACAGCCGGAGACCTTTTCAGCACTTGATGTTATCTTCATGCCATTACCGCGATGACAATCTTAAAGTGACTTTTTCAGAACTTGAGCTTAAATTTGTTGGAAGCCAATTAAAAACAGAGCCATGGCAGAGGTCAGTTTGCTGTTCATCCAAAACTCTTCTTTAGCTCTCGCCATCCCAACAGTAAAAATCCAATTTGAGACATATTCCAAATTATCCCAGTGACTTCCCCTCATTTTAATTGCAGGTCCGCCAACAGGGACAGCTCACTGCACCGAAGGGGTCTATGAAACCCCAACTTTTCCCAAACGCTAATTGTATGGGCTTTAACCATCATTTGAAGCAGGAACAAACAAGAGCAGCCAGGCTGGAGACTTTTTAATGAGAGGCAAGCAGTCACCTTAATAAATTATGTTTTCATATTCCTCAATCATATAATTAAAGGGGCTATATGTAGGAGTTTTCATGTATTAATTGCTTTTTTATTGGCAACAGTTGGTAACAAGACTTAAAATGAGGCCTTGCTGGATAACTTGAAAGTCTGTAGACTGATTTGAAGGATGCAGGACTTTCTTTTTTCCAGGAAAATCAAAAGGATGTGACATTTACGTGTACGGTCTCGAGAGCCTATCTTTCATTCTGTGATGACACATTAAACAATGCTTTAATGTTAAAGCCAAAAGATACATTCTGTAATGTAATGTCAATGTGTCACGCAAAGAAAAGGGATTCATTCAAACTATTATTTCAAAGTGGACACACGCTAGGCTAAACGAACCATGCAAGAGTGCATTTGACCCCCAGAGCTTCTATAGTATCAGGTTTACGTTGGCTGGCGTTCCGTCCATTTGTCCTACTTTGTCAAATTGTCCTCTTTCGCATTCAAAAATTAGATAGCAAATCTTGAAGATGATATATGCTACAGTACATATCAGATTGTGCTACCTGTGTAAATTTTGGTGGTGGAGCAGTGTGATATAAGGGTGTAATATCACCTTAACCTTGACCAATTCCTAACCCCAACCTTACAACCAGGGATGCTCATTTCGGTTAATTTTGCCAACCAGCAACCGCCACTGGTTAACTGAATATTAACCAATAACTGGTTAGATTATTAAATTATTATTTAAAATTTTTCTTATCTATTTTGTGTAAAGCCCTGCTCACACTGTGAGATTTCAGCCATGATTATTTCATCTGAGACAAATTTAGGAAACCCTAAAAGATTCCTGAAATCCTAGGCTAAAATCGGTGATCTTTGATTGTTTGACATGTTCACTGACAGCCGCTTAGCGCCCGTTGAGATCAGATTTTTCCTCTGATTAATTTCTGTCAGTGTCAGATTTCAGACACTTTTCCAATAGTATCTGGATGCAGCCTTTATGATGCAAGCTGAGATTGCATCACTCAGTAAGGCATGAAGTGCAGTGTGACAACAGCTGCAATGAGCGTCAATCCAAGAACCAATACGAGCAACAAATTTGATGACACAATCAGACAACTCAAATGACTGCAGGGAAATGTCAAAACTGTTTTTTTCCCTCCTGGTTTAATTATTGAGGCACACTGTTTTTTTTTATTTCCAATCATATGTTTTTTCTTCTGTCAAATAAAAATATTAGGCTACATCAGATTGATCGCTCCTTTTATCTGTCATTTAGATGAACTGTTTTAGATTACCGACTTGAAACACTGAATGTGAGTACAAAACAAACCCCTGTGCAATATCCGTGAGTAAATTTAACAGTCACTTGTAATAATTTAACAGGCACTATAGCCTCTGCTGAATAACAGCCTCGCCCATGTCCTAATGCCCATCCAAACACATGACTAAAGCCCTGTAATGTAATGTAATGTAATGTGTATTTATATAGCGCATTTATTGTGTATGGCCATACACCCAAAGCGCTTCACAATCATGAGGGGGGTCTCTCCACACCACCACCAGTGTGCAGCATCCACTTGGATGATGCGACGGCTGCCACAGGACAACGGCGCCAGTGCGCTCACCACACACCAGCTGTTGGTGGAGTGAAGAGACAGTGATAGAGCCAATTCAGTGGACGGGGATGATTGGGAGGCCATGATCGTATGGGCCGAGAGGGACTTTGGCCAGGACACCGGGGTTACACCCCTACTCTTTCACGAGAAGTGCCATGGGATTTTTAATGACCACAGAGAGTCAGGACCTCGGTTTAACGTCTCATCCGAAAGACGGCGCCCACTGACAGTGTAGTGTCCCCTTCACTTTTACTGGGGCATTAGGACTCACTTAGACCTCAGGTTGAGCACCCCCTGCTGGCCTCACTAACACCACTTCCAACAGCAACCTAGTGTTCCCTAGTGGTCTCCCATCCAGGTACTAACCAGGCTCAGCCCTGCTTAGCTTTAGTGAGTAACCGGTCTTGGGCTGCAGGGTGATATGGCTGTGGCCCTGCTCACACTGTGGGATTTCAGTCAAAATTTAGTCATCTGAGACAAATTTGGCAAACTCTAAAAGATTCCTAAATTCCTGAAATCTTCAATGGTTTATTTAACATGTTCATCAGGGTTCTTACACCTTTTCTAACTTCAAATTCCAGCACTTTTCAAGCACTTTCAAGGTGCATTTATATGCTTTCCAACACCAAACAACCATGGTAAACATACATTTATATATGTTGTATGTAATTTTTCATATTTAAATCTATTGTGCTATGTTGAAAAACACAGTATGACATTTTAACTTACATTGTTGAATACTTTGGAGCCTAGATTTATTGGGATAGTTCACCTAAAAATTGTAAAAAATAAAATAAAATAAAAAAGTTCAGTTATGAAGTATCTTTTCAAGTCAAATATGCATTCTGTGTGAATGTCTCCTAAATCTGTGCATGCGGTGAACATTTCATTTTGCAATGAAAACTGATCCCATGGCAACAATTGTATGCACCAGCACAAATGCTTACAATTTCAGGCGCATATGCAACCAAAACAGTTGCAGTTGCGAGCCCTGCAATTTTACATTCAAGTAGGTTCAAGCACTTTGTCAATAATCCAAGCACTTTTCTAACCTTATATTAAAAATCATGTAATTTAAGGATTTCCAGCACCTGTACGAACCCTGGTTCATAGACAGGCGCTTAATGGCCGTTGTGTTCAGATTTTTACCTCCGATGATGTTCTGGTAGATTCATAAGATTGCAGACACCTTCACTGTGAAAACAGCTGCAACGAGCGTCAAACCAAGAACCAATAGGAGCAACAAATCTGATGATGTAATTAGTGCAAAAACTTCAAACCACTACTGAGAAATGTCAAAAAGTTTTTTCTTCCTGGTTTTATTTTTGAAACATGCTTTGTGCAAAATTGCCATTACAGATTGTTTATGTTTGCTTTGAGGAATCAATCCAGAATGCGGGATTGTAAAAATGTCATGGATAGATGACATCAAACTCAGGTGAATTTTGCCGTTTGACAAGCTGCAATCATTTAAGATTATTAAAATAAAAATTGCACAAAGTGAGCCAGGCTTAAAACCTAAGACTAGGATAATGAAAGTAAAATAAACAAATAATATGAAGTCATGCCATAAAATGATTATTTCTGTTTGATAAATTGGTAAGAATATATAACAAATTGATTGACTTTTTGACTGTGACACCAGTTTAATTCAATACCTGCTCTCGTAATCTTTTTTCTTTACAATAATGCTCTGGACTCCCATAAGAAAATAATAATTTAATTATACAAACATTAAAGACAAAAATGTTCAAAGCATCGCCATGTCTAATTTAAACATATTGTGAGAAGCTAATCCTAACGGGGAATAAAAATCTCAAACCTGACTAAATTTAACTTGTAAATGAATGCTTCTCAAAAACACACAAACAGAAAAGATATCAGCATGAGCTTCGCCAAAAGGAGTTTGAAAATATTGGCAAAAATATAATATTGTTACTATATTTAACAAGGACCAAATAATAGAAAGTCCTTTTTATTTCTGAAGTATACAAGTGTTTTATTATAACCTCTTTGTTAGTTCTCTGGAATAACTACATATTTAAAAAACTATTCTGTGAATTATAGCATTACAATGAAATAAAATATCTCATGGCTAGGATAAAATGCCAGGATATCACCCCTGTGGTTGGAATAGGTGGTCCAGAGCATGAGTGTTTTGGACTCTGGTTAAAAGTACACATGTAGTGTGAGGGCAAAACTGAGTGTAAAACTGAAGACAACACTTTTAGGGACTGTCCAATATGGATTTCGAACTCATTCTCACTTTGTCAATCAACGGGAACAGTCATAGTTTATCAAAGAAGTAAACTCCTCACTGCACTTCAGCTGCCACCTCTCAGATCTCCTAATACGTGCAGCACGATGACTTAAAAATGTCTGAGCGACTGAAGTAAAGCAATATATTCTGCTGCATGTCCCTGCGTCCCAAATGACTCAAAATAATACACCACCAGCACAAGCATTACATTTTTGGCTGCAGTTTAATTAGTACACACCAGTGTTACTAATAACAAGAGTTTCTAAAATTCTAAAATGAGAGCTTTAATAGCTTGGTTAGAAAGTACATTTGAGCCAATATACCAGGGGTGCCCAAACCTTTTCTTTAACCGAGGCTCATTCTGAATACATATCGCTCTACAGTACATGTTTCTGAAGAGCGGCAAATACATCCAAAGCGCTACGTTTTTTGCAGTTTTTGTATTTGCGAATCCACCAGAGCCTGTTATGTACGCTTTTTTAGATCTCAAAACTCTCTTGAGAGTGCCATTTACACCTGCTGTTCTTGTGGAAATCCATCAGAGGCCTCTGTCCAATGACTGTCTACTGACTGAATGACTTCCTGACTGACTGACTGATCAACTGACCCACCCTCCTCCTTCCCTAAACCCAACCAATAGTGTTTTCGAAAGCACAGACTGACCTGCCCACCCACTTCCCTAAACCCAACTGAGAGTTTTTAAAAGTAATCTAGAAAAAAATAGCCCTTGTCAGATTTTTACTACATTTTCAGATTTTACCACATTCTTGCCCTGTTATTTACTTGTTTATTTTATTTCTTGGCTTCTGCTTTTGTCTTACCCGCTATCTGAAATCTTTCTTCGCAGTCAACTCCACTTTGTGTCTCAAGTACACCAATGTACATGACGAGCTTTTAAAAGTAATCTAGAAAAAAATAGCCCTTGTCAGATTTTTACTACATTTTCAGATTTTACCACATTCTTGCCCTGTTATTTACTTGTTTATTTTATTTCTTGGCTTCTGCTTTTGTCTTACCCGCTATCTGAAATCTTTCTTCGCAGTCAACTCCACTTTGTGTCTCAAGTACACCAATGTACATGACGAGCTAACTGGACAAACTGGTAACAGCGGGAAATCCGTCCATATAGAACTAAGTGGTAAGCCTAAAAAGGAACGGTGTCAAACCACCCCGTAGCATTGGTTTTAAAGGCGAAAAGCTGCCATACGTACTTCTGGCTACATAATTTGTGATCTCCAGAAATGTAGGTACATTTTCAGAATAAGCCTGTTTTGCTTTTCTTATAAAGCGCCAAAAACCAAACTTGATTAAGGGTTTGTGGGCCGAAAACATACAAAACTGAATATATCGCACCAAATTTGCCATGGGTAATTTCCTCATTTTTAATCGCAAATATTTAATAATTACTAGACAATGTTGCTTTAAATCATATTAACTAATGCACTATATATATATATATATATATATATATATATATATATATATATATATTTACATTTTATGATGAACTTACTAAAGTAAAAACATAAACAATGCCATTTATAACACAATGGGGTTCAAGGCTGAAAACACTGGTCGACCTGCTCCTGCCTTTTGCCTTGATTTGCTTGCCGAAGTCTTGTGCATTGCTTTTTGTCAAGTGACAGTTTTTACTTCAAATGTCTGATTCATTTACAACATTTAATTGAAACATTTAATTTCAGCTGGCTTTTTTTGTAGCTCAGCAATAAAACAAAGGGTTATGTTAAAATTAAAATAACTACCAAAGGTTACCATAGGGCCCTACTGTGGGCATCTCTGCTATATACTAGTTATAGTGCTATATGCTATAAAACTAAGACACCATATAACCATGCATATTTGTGGTTTTCCCTATTGGGAAGAGGTAAAATTTGTTGATCATCAGTTGGCACCATTTACCCTTTAGATAGGCCTGTGCCAAAAAAAAGTTTAATTTCTGGATTTTATATGGAGCATAACAGCAAATTAAAATGTGTGCATGTGTTTATGCGAGTTTGTGAGGGTGACCTTAACGCACTTACCTCATGTCTGAAAAATCAAAATATGCATTTTAGCTCTTAGAACTACATGGAGTAAACAAAAACAAAGACTGTGTTTTTATGCACAATCCAATGTGGTTATAATGGAAGTCAATGGGGTAAAAACAGCCACCAACAGTAAATTATGGGGAAAATATGAAAATCTAACAATGCATCAAAAGCCAAGACTGTGATAAAAGACTAAAAAAAATCTAGTCCACAATTTTTATATTGAAAATACGTAATTTTGTGTGTTTTTTCACCAAATAAGTGACATCATTTGTGAACATGGCAAGTAAAGAGTTAAAATCCAGTAGTTTTCTAAACAATTTATTAGTTTTGATCAGGTTGATTAACAGATTTATAAAAAAAAGTTGAAAAAAAAAATTTATCTGATGTATTTTTACAGCCATTTAATTCAGCAGATGTTTTCATCCTGAATATAACTAAAGGGTACATTTGAACAGTGCACAAGGGTTAATATATGACATTTCTCACAAGTAGCCTTTTTAATGTTTAAATATAAACAAATGAAAAGAATTGAACAAACACACAAAAACTGAAAAGAATAAGATGAAACTATAAAGAAAAACTGATATTACTGCTCTCTGCAACAAGTTGCAAATCATTTCTGTGGATATCCACAAATAGTAATGGATGCTATTCATAGCTCATAAAAGTAATTGTGCTTTTTAATATACAGTACATACATATTTGCCTCTCTATTCATTAAAAGCTTCAATGTCCACTAAATCAATTACCGCCACGAGCAGGAAACCACAGCTAATTGAATAACATGCGATCTTAACTATTCTATATTAGGACGAAGCGTTAATGGCTGTGTTCCACAAAAGCGAACCTCACAGCACCCGACGTCTGCTTTTAGCTCTCTAATCCAATTTTGAAATATAAATTAAGTTGAAGGTGTCATTTGCATAACAGGATGTCTTGCGTGCACGTAATCTAAATTATTTATGGCAAACCAGAGTGCTGCTGGATTTTGAGCAGTTCGGAAGCTTTCTTGCTCAATGGCACTGACGGTTCAGCAAGCCGTGGCGGCATGTCTCAGCCAGGAGTATTACACCTTACATTAATCACTGCCAGCGACTGATCTGGAATATTTGGAGCCAAAATATCGCAGGTGACAAGGAAGTGCGGCGCCAACAACACTTGCTAAGTGACAGTCAATAGAATAATTGCCTCATTCTGCAAGCGATTTAACCGACTTTTGAACTCTGACTGGTTTTGACCATGTATTTCATGCAACTGACAGTTGTTCCTAGGGATTCTTTCAACTTGCTATTTACAGTAGCACATTATTTGGTTTACATGCATGCAGGTGCTTGCCTGACATGACGGAGAGCACAGAGCAATTGAAAAAGGTCAGGTTTGTCACATGGCATTGCATTTGCAGGAGTGTCGCCGGTCCATGCAGCCAAACTCCAGCTGTGTGGGAGTTTTGTGAAAAATATGCTGTTTAATTAGCTCGGTAAGCATGTTAAAATAGATCATTCTTGCCGTGAAGGGTTATACTTCTTTGGGCTCAATTCCCTAGGGGCTTCTGCCTTAAAATTAGCCGCTGATGAGGTATCAACAGAGTCTTTCACACTTTGAGATTTTTTTTCTCCCTGATATTAGTCACTTTGAAGTCACCACATAAATTAACAGATGGTCTACCAAGTGTTTGAAATACTGCACTTTTTCAATCCTCAAAAGGTTGTTCATACATGAAAAGAGTTTTTTCTTTCGGTAAGATTGCAATGACTTGATGAAAAGTCGCAATCAAACTGTCTCCGTACTTGATGCAACTTTGCACAAATTTAGATGTGGAGTGTAGGGTGAACGTCACTTTGTGAGCGGCCCCTCGGGATATGAGAAATGCTGTAATGGCCTCAGAACATCTCTCAAAAGGCTAATTTGTCACTTGTCAAATGTAGATTTGGTGCGAGGTAATTTCTTTCAGATTTGCCTGTTCCCAGCGGTCTTACTCTGTCACTTTGCATAGTGTCAGAAGAGGGTGTGCTGACGACCAATTAGATGTTTAAAACTCTCAAACCACCCCCACCATCAAACCTCACATATAGATCTGCTGAGTTAAAAATGACATCTTTGCATGATTGCGCATAACTCCATTGTGATCTCCTTGGCCACTATCTAGACACTAACCATTGGGTTGGATATTAAGAGGCTGCAACCTAAATGGTTGATAACTTCTTTTGAGGTACACAGGAAATGTTCTTCCAATTTTTGAGGATAATTTAGACTGAAATGGGATCAATTCAATTTAAGTGAGAATAAGCATGGTAGTCATATTGAAGAGTGGAACCAATGCAAAGTGTAACCTGTGGCTCCCAAATCAGGACGTAGTGGTGGTCATCTGTGTCTATGACGTTTCAAGAAGATCAACACCTAAGTTGAATTTGTAATAAGATACGTCTTTAAAGGAATGCATTTTCTTGGTCATGGAAGGATTTTGTGTTTGATTGCAGGTACTGCTGAGTCTCTTGCCAAGGCTACCGTGCCAGTACATAGGCATGATGTTGTTGTGCGCAAGCGAATGTCTGGGAGGGATGATTGGTAGTACCCGGACTAAAGTTTTGGCGGCTGCTGTTCCCAACAATGTATCCCACGTCTGGTAGTGGTTATGCGGGCCAGCAGCACAGTGTTATATTGTTGCGTGGTCAATATTTTGTAACGGTATGTATTTGGTATGTATTTTTGGTATGGGGCTTGAGTGTGTTTAGTTTCTCCTGGAGCTTTTATTGCGTGTGTGCGCATGTACATGTGTTTGACAGGGGTGTGAGTGCAGGATATTATCACATTTGTACATAAAATATTGAATGACGAGGGCTTGATATTTAGCTGGAGTGGTATTGATAGTAGTTTATGTTTTGACTGCTGTGTGATTGATGCATTTATATTTATAATATTCACTGTGTGGTGTATTACAACTCTAGGTTTGTTATGCGAAATGATGTGTTGCACAATTACGGTCGATACCCCCTTGTTAAATGCTTTGTGGTTGTCATTTTAGTTGCTTTAACCAATTGTGCTAATTGTCTGCTAATATTCTTTATGTATAAATATTGTAAACATTTTATTCCCCAGCTGCTGCTCCCCTTCTCTGGAATTTTAATATTCGAGATTATTGTATAAAATAAAAGTAAAACTAGCATTTAAGTGAATTAAGTGTTTAAACTTTGCTTAGTTATTGTGGCCCAAAATAAACATTATTTTGTACAAAAGTACTCACCTGGCCACTTCAAATAGACCTGGGTTAAGTAGGATTTTGAAGGATGATAACTGATGGACACCATAAATTGTGATGCAGAAGATGAAAGATGGTCCAGACATGCATGTCAACTTTAAAGATTTAGTATTTTGGTTCCCTGTACCTGGCATCTCTTCGAAGATCTCCCTCGGGGGGTTAATCCCTTCCCAAAGATTAGGGAATAGGATTAACCTTTCAGGTTTTTTATAAGTCTTTATTGAACACATCCAAGTGAATTCCAATTTGCAAAGCAATTTTGTATTGACTCAATCAATTTGATTTAAAATGTTAAAATTGTAATCAAATTAGGGGCTTGAAACAGCCCCAAAGCCCCAATCAACTTCAAACGAAATCAAAGAACAAATTGAAGTTATATCATTTTCAAACAAAGTTCAAAACAGCTCACCAAATTGAATTTGTAGGAGTTTGTTTTATCTCTTTAACAACTGAGCTGCCATTGGTCTAAGGCGATCACGCATTTTGGTTGGGAGTGTTCTGGGACTCCGCCTCCTTTGACATACTTCATATCTCATATTCAAGGAGGTGAGACAGGAGAACAACCTTCAAAACAACAACACCGATCATACAATATACTGGAGGGTCAGAAAAAAAAGCAGAGCTGGTACTGATGTATTCACA
Organism: Danio rerio; assembly: GCF_052040795.2. Taxonomy (NCBI): domain Eukaryota; kingdom Metazoa; phylum Chordata; class Actinopteri; order Cypriniformes; family Danionidae; genus Danio; species Danio rerio. The sequence continues at coordinate 28,130,784 of NC_141044.1, forward strand.
TTTGGATGATTGTTCACTGAGGGATTTTAAAGACTTGGAGGGGTCACAAGAGACGAGAAGCACCACCTCATCATGCCACATCTAAACAGTTCTAAACATGGATTTCTATGAGTTTGCGCACACCCGCAGGCAGCACTATTCAGTGGCAAATTAAAACCAATGTAAAAATGTAACAAAAAATCCAAATCCAATTTTTGGGTTAAATTTTGTCATTAAATTTTAAAGCGTCTACAGTGGGGGACATAAGTATTAAGCACATTGTTGTGTCCTGGAAAAATTTAAATGAACTAAAGGAGCTGTTAGCATGGAATTTAACCAAATTTTGGTAAAAACCCAAACAATACAAAAGAAAAATGAGTTATGGTTAATAACAATGGAATAACACAAGGGAAAAGTACAGAACTACTGAAATGTATTTAATACTTTATGTAAACTGCTTTTTTTGGTGATGGCAGCTTAAAGACTCCTATCGTATGGAGAATAAAGTCACATGAATTGCTCCGCTGTGCTTTTTTTCACAGACTTCAGCAGAGTGTAGATATCTTGATGGTCTTTTGGGTCTCATCTATCAAATCTGATCTGTATTTTGTATTTTCTATTGATTCAAGTCAGGGGATTGGCTGGGCCATTCTACAGCTTTATCGTCTTTCACTGAGAGCATTTGAGGGTTTCCTCAGCTGCGTTTTTGTATCACTGTCTTGCTGAAATGTCCACCCTGGTTTCATTTTCATCATCCTGCCAATGTAGATGTTGGACTAAAGCAGCTACTATTAATTTACAATGACGAAGGGCAGAGGGTTGCTGAATAACTACTGAAAGATTTCAGCTGCTGTCTGGGCTTACACTGCCTTTCTACATCTTCATTTCTTCATGTGTTCAATACTTTTTCCCTGTGTCATTTCATTTTATTACACATCACTTAAATTGTAAATTAATTCATTTTGTTTTCTTTGGGTATTTGGATTATTTATTTGGTTGTTACCAACATTTAAAATTTCAAGTCAACAGCAACTTGAGAAAAATGGTGACATGTTCAATACTTATTTCCATCACTGTATATGTTGCCCCCAATTTGCGATGAAACTTATACACAGATCTGGCATGAAACTATGGGCTTGCAGGCTGATAAGTCCTTATCCAATCTACTTCCAACCACATCATCATCTGCATGGCACAGATTATAGGTTGCTATTGCCTCAGCAGCAGGTCAGCTTGCCCCTCAACATTCAAATACCTCAGCAAATTTCTTCTTATAAACACACTTTGTGTTCCAAATGGGAAAAAAAAATCTTCTTCTGAAGGGCACTTTGGACCGAGAACAATCACGGACACCATATTGAAGTGTTGTTCCAAACAAAGATGGTCAAAACAGGCTACTTCAAAGAGCACTTTGAAATGATGGATTTCAAAGTGTATAAGTGAGGGACTTTTGCTCCTATGATTTTTTTTTTTTTTTTTGCCGCATGTTCAATTTATGACAGACGTGCATTTAAGTTGCACAGCAGCTGCAAAAGGAGGGCATGCGAGCATCCTTCAGAGAGGTAAAATGATGGGACACACTGTATAGCCTCATGTACATAATAGACATGTGCACACAATGACCACTTTAAGTCCACAATACAGCTAGTGCACATGAACTGTGCCATTAGGGATTGGGGGTTGTGGTTTAAATTAGCATCACTGACTCAGTGAATCATTCATATATGGTAATGAGATATAAATGACTCCCTAACTGAACTTCATCACTTAATTCAAAATGATTAAAAATATAAATAATATGCAATTAATAATAACTACCAAATATTATGTGTGATTCTTTGTCAAAGTGTATAAGAGGAACCAAACCAGAGGAAATTTTCATTAAAGTCCACATGAACCAGAAGCCGTAAACCTTTATATATATTTTAAATGAGAAAATAAGGCTTGTTTTTTCTACTGCAAGCTGATTGGATGTAGTAAAGTAGACATTTCATTCACAAGGGTTTTGGGAGTGTTACAGATACCTCCTTCTCACCATTTCTGCTTGTTGTCCAAACTGACAGTAGGGTATATGCTGAGCTAGTGTTCTTCCCATACTGATATACTTCCGGTGACCTGTTATTGTAAATTTTTTTCCATTTTATACGGTTCCTTTTACAGCATCGATGTTGTTATGTAATTAAAATACAATCAGTTAAATAGATTTTGGCATTTATTTAGTTGCTCAACCAAAAAAAAAAAAAAAAAAAAACGAGACAAAAAGTTGTTTACTCGCATGCGCCCGTCAGAATTGGCAATATACTGGGGTAAAATAAATGCTCGTATTATAAAGACATGGCAGGGGGAAATGTAATTTAATGCAGTGCTTTCTGTACAATCTGAAACCCACTTTATATTGGATATCACTCAACCAGTGGAGATTGCTGAATTTGAAAGAAAACAGATCTTAAACATGCAGATTTTTGCATTAGCATACAGTTCACCGGAAGCCCTCAACCCAGGTTACTGGCAAATTAAAAGTCCTATTAGCATGCTTTGGCATATACCCTGTTGAAGGGGTGTGGTTAAGTATGTTAGCCATGCCAAGTGTTGGGCAATAACACTAGTACCAAAGTCCTTTTAAGGCAAGTCATTTCACTCGGCTGCCAATTTTGAAACGCCTCTCGAGCAGTATGCTCGGGCATTCTGTTTAAATGGTGAAACATCAAATTCTCTAAAACTGCTTGCCAAGCTTACAATTAAATTACAGATTAGGAATCATCAATAAAATTAAACAATTGTCCCTTTAGTTTAATTTCTAAACGTCCAAATCACACAAAATCTGCAGAAACTAATGTCTGGTCGGGTCCCCTCCCCTGGAGTATCGTCAGTCTATAGCAATCACTGATTAGCTCCTGTACTAGTAGGCGGGGCTTTATTTACGATATTGACCGTTATACTTTTCCCCATTCAAAGAGATATGAGTGTCATTTCTTGTGTATTCTATAGTCTTTGCTAGTACTAACGGCATGACTTTTGACAGTAACTAATCATGTAACGTATGAGGTGCCAGACTAGACTAAAGTCAAGTCAAAGCAGAAAGACCGGGTGTGAGCGAGAGTGACCGAATGCGCGTGAGGTAGCACCTGAGAGGCACACATTTGTTATCTGTATAACAAAATTGATTAATTTAGAAAACATATTGAAACATTTCTGTTATATTTCAGATCACGTTATTTAAATGTATAGTGTTGTATTGCTCTGAAAAATGCTGTGATTTAATTTTTATTGTTTTACATATTTTTTTTAAAAAAAGCAGATTTTGCACTTTGAATATACACGGTTTACTTTCCATAAGTTGCTGATATACTACATTTAATTTGTGGTTAGTTTTAAAATTGCTCACATATTTTATTTTTGGCCAACTGCTATGTTTCTGTTTAGCTTGGAATGCAACAATTCATGTCTGTCAATAACAGCAGTTTTTTCGTGCCAAGTTTCACCAAACTTAACCTGATTGATAATTCAGATTACTTTATTTATTTTTTTCATAAGGGTTTTATGTTTGTTGTATATTGTCACTATTTTCATACTCAAGCTGTGAAGGAACATGCTTATGGTTAAATACAAACTTTCATGATGCAAAAGCAACTTGTTTTTTGCTTTTTTGGTTCTGAGTATATTTTTCAGCTGGTTTATAACCTTGTGATGTTTTCATTTTTGAACTGCTTAAATAAATTAGTGTTTAAAAATGACTTTTTTAAAGTCTGTCTTGTGTTTAAGTTGTGAGAATGGAAATTAATTAAAACTGTGAAACTGATCAACATTGTATTCTCCATGCAGCACTTAAGTGACGTTATAAGGGCATTATTGGGTGCATTAAAATTGTTCTGTGGAAAAGTTACTCAAAAAGGACTTTTAACAGTAATGCATTACTTTTTTTGTTGTAAGTAATCCATAAAGTAATTGAGTTACTTTTTGAATAAAGTAACTGTGCTAGTTACTTTTTTCAGTGTGCACTGAACACTGGCCACGCCCAATACCTCAGACAAATGTAATCTGAGAATGTAACTGAAAACAAAAAGGAATTCAGATTTTAATTCAAGATTACAAGAGCAAACTCTTTTTTTTTTCTTCAATTTGTCCATGTCTGTTAATAAGTTCACCACAAAACCACAGGGCGAGTTATTTCAGTGATTTCAGGTGTACTTTTCAAACATAATAACATATGGTGAGATGTTTATGGCACAAACATGTACTTTCACACGAACATCTGGATCATAACTGGTTGGTTAGCAGCATGGGTCATTTAGCCCTGTATTGTAGATACTATAACTACTGCATTGTTTGATTAAATTTCATTGGCCAATTTACAACCTGATCATACTCTAATTAAACAGCAATAATTACGAGAGCTTATGACCTCCTGTCTGGATCTTTGGTTCAGCACGTTCGGCACTTGAAAGGGAATCTCTGTGGGCTCTGTTCCCAGAGGCAAACGTCGAATATTTGCATGCATGATATTTCCATTTTGTCTTGCACTCTGGCTGAGATTATGAGAATATAAAAAGAGCCTCAAGCTTTTTGACAAGCTTGGGTAATAATAGTCTGATTTCTCAGCTTTATTGACACTATGGAGATTAGTCACAGTGTTTGAGAACAGAGAAAAAAAAAGTGGGGGGAAAAAAGTGAAAATTTGTCTCGTGGCTAAAATATTGAGCTTGGTGAATGATGTCACTGTTTTTTAATGAGGCCTTGAATGGCAGAGGGGTTAGGGATGACCTCTGTGATTAATGCGGCTTGGCTTTATAGTTAGTCCAGGCCACAGCATGGAAGCGCATGACCTCCTGCTGTAGCAACGTCCAAGATGGATGAAAAAAAAAATGTTCGAAAAACCTTGGAATGCAATTTCAAGGACACACGCTTGCATGCTGGGATTTTCTAGGACACCAGCCAGATCGTGCAGAATGTTAGCCATGGCAAATGTGGCCAGAGTCTGATTCCATCTAGCATCTGATGATGTGAGAAGAAGCAGGTGCTGTAATGCCTTATGAAAAAAGTAACATCACGTCACCTATCATTCAGAGAATACTGGAGCTATGAGTTGTAGCTAGTTTTCACTGGAAAACTACATTTTCATTCATTTTTTTTTCAGCTTAGTCTCTATTTCAGAGCTCGCCACAGTAGAATAAACCACCAACTATTCCAGCATACGTTTTATGCAGGGGATTCCCTTCCAGCTGCAACACAGTACTGGAAAATATCCAGTAATATCCAATAAATATACTTGTTCACAAACTCATACACTACGGACAATTTAGCTCGCCCAATTCACCCACAGTATAGTGCATGTGGGAAACCCACACCAACACGGGGAGAACATGCAAACTCCACATAGAAACACAAACTGGCTCAGCATAGACTCAAACTGTGATCTTCTTGCTGTGAGGTGACAGTGCTAACCACCGTGCCACCCAGGAAAACTACTTATCATTCATTAATTTTCTTTACGGCTTAGTCCCTTTATTAATCTGGGGTCATCACAGCGGAATGAACCGCCAACTTATCCAGCATATGTTTTACACAGTGGATACCATTCACACACACTCATTCACACACACACACACTACGGACAATTTAGCCAACCCAATTCACCTGTACCGCATGTCTTTGAACTGTGGGGGAAACTGGAGCACATGCAAACTCCACACTGACCCAGCCGAGGCTGGAACCAGTGACCTTCTTGCTGTGAGGCGACAGCACTACCTACTATTCTTATACTATGGCCAAACAGAGAGGGCCCTATCATACAGCCAGCACAATATGGCGCAAGACGTGTTAGGCATGATTTGTTGCTATTTTCAGACCAGCGCAACCCTAATTTTCCCATTTTGGGCCACGTTGTTTATATAGCAAAACCATTTGCACCGCTTTGTAGACTCATAAGTGTGCTGGTCTATAATGGAGGTGGGTAAAGGTACATTGTTAGTGCGTTGACATTTTTGAAAATCTAAAATAGACTGCACCACTGACCAACTAAAAGCTTGTCTAAAGTCCAGCACAGAGTTTCCTTATCCACAAAAGTAAAGGAGTAAAGAGTATAAGTAAAGTACAAAGAAAGTAAAGAGGCCAAATGGAGGAGGCTCATTCTTTATCCTCGCGCAAACGGTCTATTTAACTGTTTATTGGCGAGGAAAGCATTCAGCTTGTCTATTTAGTTTTTTCCACTTACAAAGTCCGCCATGTAAATAGCAAATGCGCCATGGCGTAACGCAACTAACTTTTAAAGGGAATGGGTGATGAGACTCTGATTGGCTCAATGCACATTATGCTCAAAACACACCCATAACTCATTAAGAGAGTTAGCACAACCCTGTTCGACCATGCGCAGTGGCTCAAACCCTATTTTTCCGTCCTTAAAATAGCAAGAGTGGATTCGGACATGCCCTTAATGCTTTTGCGCCATGCACTTTAGACTTTGTGCCTGGATCATTAAAATACAGCCCAGCATGTGAGAATGTTTAAAAATCCTATCCTAAACGTATGATCTTAGAGAAATCAAAAGTATTATTTTTAAATGGGAAGTTTTAGAAAATAGTTTTGACTGGATTCATTAAAAAATGCTTTTACAGCAAAAAAAATGTACAGACAGTAAATGCATGGTGTTTTATCTTGATACAAGTTGATATTATTGAGAGAAATAAACATTTATAACAATAATTTCTTTTGCTGTGCACAATCAGAGTTAACTTGACCTTTCAATCCATTTTTATGTTTTGTTCAATAAATATGAGCAGAACAAGCTTCAGGATAAAGGCTTTGTATTTGTCAACAGACTTTGTATAACATTTTTACATAAATTGCTGAATTCAGTTCAATGCAACAATACATTTATGAGTAATTTGCTCAAAAATGCATTCTGGTCATATTTGATAGCCCTGTTTTGTAATGTGAGTATTAAAAGCATTATTTCTATGACAGTACAAACATGAGATGCACTGATTCAGAGGGAAATCACGATCTGTGGATTTCCTGACACAGTTTTTCCCCACCATGCGAGTCCATCTAATTGGATGTCCCAGGCCAAGTGGGTCTGTTTCATTTACATAACGCTGGGCTAAAAATACGAGAACATATCCAACTGAGCATCTTTCGCTATACGGTCACTCGGATTAAGTCAGACGGGCATGAAATCATTGCCCTTTTGTTTGCTTCCCTTCTCTGCCCATCATGCCCTCTGTTTATGACAGGTCAACAGCAATCTCCATGAGAAGTGAAGAGTCACCCCAACAACCGAGCTTTACCTCCTATTTAGAAGATATCGGTCCCTAGCATTTCATGGTTCATGGATCACTGAAGGTGCAACAGTCAGAAAGTGTTACAGATCCCTCTGATCACTCCCACCACCGACACCATGATTGCGTGACCTTCAGGTACATGTTGCTTTCTTAAAACCGACCATGCTCTGCTGGGGAAATACATGACTTAACAGGTTAGTTCAAGCAAAATAAAAATCCAGTCATCATTTATACAGCTTCAAACAATTCCAAACCTAAGAAATTGGTTTGTCTTTAAAACACAAATGAAGATATTTTGGGATTTCTGTCATTGTCCCTCTAATGAAAGTCTTTTCACTTTACACTTCATAAACTGTTGGGCTGTCCAATACTGGAAAAATCTGATATTGTGATATTTTGTTTTTCTATGAAAAAATATATCGCAATTAGGCTTCTGCTGGTATCAGTTTTCTTGCGATTAACTGCTGAAGCTTTTATCACAGTATTTGGTATAATAAAGATACTGATCCAAGCTGCAAAAGCATTACTTTAACAGGTCACTCAGCATATACTTTTTATAATGTTAACAATGTTTCACAATTAGTTTTTTTAGATTATAAACATCTCTATTTAGTTGGGAGTGCAGTGCACTATTCTGAATGGATAGTACTTAAATGTGCAGTATGTAGGGCTACAACTAACAATTATTTTAATAATTGATTAACCTGTCGATTAATTTTTCAATTAATCGATGAATCGGATAAAAAAAGAACATTAATTTCCAACCGTTTATTAAAAAAAGCACATCCCTGAGCTGTTATAATAATAATAATAATAATAATAATAATAATTAAAAACCAAGTAGTTTTGTCCTGTTTTCAATCCAAATCTCCAAATATTTTTAAATCAAGATACATACTAGACACATGAAAAAGCATAAGAAAGTATGTCTTGTTAAAAACTCAAAATTAAGTGATTGCTTAAAACAAGTTAAATTATTTGCGAATTGGGTAAGAAAAATAATCTTAATAAGATATAATCTTAAACAGATGTTTTAACAGTTCACATAAACGTGTAAGTGATGGTGATCTATAACATGAGATGGTCGTCACCATGTTTACTTGCGGCTGCAAGTTTGCCTCATTTATACTAAGTAGGATTCTGTAGTGTTATACCCACCTGTTGAACTCCCTTCCTCCTTGTCCCTGTCTATGAGGCAGCGAACTCTGTATCAGTGCGCGAGAGAGACCGTGTTCACTCCGCTCCTGGCTGAACTAAAGTGTTTTTTAATAATCAAACGTCTCCGTGTCGCGCGACACAACAAATCGATTATGAAATTCATTGCCAACGCTTTTAGTAATCAATTTTTAATGATTTAATCGATTCATTGTTGCAGCCCTAGCAGTATGCAAGTTTAACACCCAGTGATTGAACTAGGTATTGCACTCCTGGTTCAAAACACAGGCAAGCGCAGGTTGGCAGATTGAGGACACCAACAGGAGTGTGCAAGACTACCGAGCCTAAAGGCTAAGTTAAGTGGTGTTCCATATAAAAGCAATGGCACGTAATAGAAGAAATATTTTCCATATTAAAAGGAGTTTTTGTTCTAACCAACGCCTGAAATTCATGTTTTAGAAACGGCTTCTATTTCTTGCAGCTGAACAACAAGATAAACTGACAAGGATCAGCTCAGGTACACCTAATGTGCTTTATTCAGTGTTAAATGCTAATAATGTGAGTTTGAATGCCATTTTACGTGACATTTATTGCCACACCACTGAAAGCAGCAGCAGATAGTTCACCTCAGATCAAAATAAACCGTTTGAAATTGAACTTTAGATGTGTTACTCAGTGCAAGCCAAAAAATATCAGTGATTCTGCATGTACATTTAATAATGTTAAAGAATTTTAATATGTATTAATTACATTATAAACCTTACTATGTCATTGGAGTGCAGTGAGTGCACATATATTTTCTTCGC